>NC_143048.1:17020000-17272500 GCF_057628025.1 Oncorhynchus mykiss | reverse complement strand
ACGCTCGCCCTGTCAACATTAACGAGACAGAAGTTGTGTTGGAGTACTCATACTAACCATGCTATTTGTGACTCACATTGAGTATGTAGTATGCTTATTGGTCATAGTATGGATATTTGTTTGTGTATTTATTTAACTAGTCAAGTCAGTTAAGAACAAATTCTTATTTTACAATGATGGCCTACCCTGGCCAAACCCTAACCTGGAAGACGCTGAGCCAATTGTGCTCTGCCCTATGGTACTCCCAATCACGGCCGGTTGTGATACAGCCCGGGATTGAACCAGAGTCTGTGGTGACGCCTCCAGCACTGAGATGCAGTGCCTTAGACCGCTGCGCCACTCAGGAGCCCATGGATATAGTTAGTAAGCCAAAAGTTCCCGGATGTCATACTATATCTGCCAAAATACAAAGTATACAAGCAGTGGACACTATTTCCGTGCTTTTAGGGCCTTAATACAATTCTTCCGAATATGAGCGTTGCTTTACAACATTTTCAAATTTGAAGAAAATGCGGGAATCGGATACAAATTAATTGCTTTAACTAATTATGACAAATGTTAAGAAAATGTTGAGCAATGTAATAAAGTTACGTTGCACGTTATGTTGGCTGACAATTTGTTAGCTGTCCTTACGAACCACATGGCATATCATTACAGCAGCATGTGTACCGACCGGTATGTTAGCTAGATACCTAACGTTAGTTGGCTACTAATACATTGAACTTGCCAGTATATTAACTATATGCTATCTAACTAACTACCCGACGTTTGTCTTGATTATTCACGTCATTCTTAGCTTAGCTACGTGGTACAGTCATTGGGCGTTCTCAATGGACATTGCTAATTCGGGGTGTTCGTAAATTCGCTCCGGCTATCTACTCCGATTTCAGAACCCTCTCGTCTGAGTTAAAAAAAATATATTAATATAAATATTTCACCTTTTATTTAACATGGTAGGCTAGTTGAGAACAAGTTCTCATTTACAACTGCGACTTGGCCAAGATAAAGCAAAGCTGTCATGTATTGTCATGTTGTGTCTTGTTTCTGTCCTTTCCTTTCACCCTGTCTCCCCCTGCTGGTCGTTTTAGGTTACCTTTTCTCCCCCTCTTTTCCCCCAGCTGTTCCTTGTCTCCTCCTAACTACCTCGTCACCCCTTTTCCCACCTGTTCCCTTTTTCCCTCTGATTAGTCCTCTATATCTCTCTCTGTTTTTGTTCCTGTCCTTGTCGGATTCTTGTTTGTGTGTCTCATGCCTGAACCAGACTATCATCGTGTTTGCTGCAACCTTGTCCTGTCCTGTCGGAATCTGCCTGTCCATCTGAGCTCACGTGTGTTCATCATTAAAGAAACTCTGTTTTGTTAAATCGCTTTTGGGTCCTCATTCACGCACCTGACAGAAGAATCCGACCTAGAATGGACCCAGCGACTTCGGATCCTCTCCACTCAGCCGTCGAGATCCAGGGAGCGATGCTAGGCAGACACGAGCAGGAATTGTCTGCTGCTCGACATGCCGTTGAGACCCTGGCCACCCAAGTCTCCAACCTCACAGAACAGGTTCACCATCTCCGCCTCGATCCACCGGCCACTTCCAGGGCTTTCGAATCTCCGGAGCCCAGAATCAATAACCCGCCGTGTTACTCTGGGGAGCCCACTGAATGCCGCTCGTTCCTCACCCAGTGTGATATTGTGTTTTCTCTCCAGCCCAACACTTACGCCAGGAGCACTGCTCGTGTCGCCTACGTCATATCTCTCCTTACTGGACGGGCTCGTGAGTGGGGCACGGCAATCTGGGAGGCAAGGGCTGAGTGTACTAACCAGTATCAGGACTTTAAGGAGGAGATGATACGGGTTTTTGATCGATCTGTTTTTGGGGAGGAGGCTTCCAGGGCCCTGTCTTCCCTATGTCAAGGTAATCGATCCATAACAGACTACTCTATTGAGTTTCGCACTCTTGCTGCCTCCAGTGGCTGGAACGAGCCGGCTTTGCTCGCTCGTTTTCTGGAGGGTCTCCGCGCAGAGGTAAAGGATGAGATTCTCTCCCGGGAGGTTCCTTCCAGCGTGGATTCCTTGATTGAACTCGCTATTCGCATTGAGCGACGGGTTGATCTTCGTCACCGAGCTCGTGGAAAGGAGCTCGCGTTCTCCGTTGCCCCCCTCTCCGCATCACTACCATCTTCCTCTGCCGGCTCGGGAGCTGAGCCTATGCAGCTGGGAGGTATCCGCATCTAGACTAAGGAGAGGGAACGAAGAATCACCAACCGCCTCTGTCTCTATTGCGGTTCTGCTGGTCATTTTGTCACTTCATGTCCAGTAAAAGCCAGAGCTCATCAGTAAGCGGAGGGCTACTGGTGAGCGCTACTACTCCTGTCTCTCCTTCAAGATCCTGCACTACCTTGTCGGTCCATCTACGCTGGACCGGTTCGTCAGCTTCCTGCAGTGCCTTAATAGACTCTGGGGCGGAGGGCTGTTTTATGGACGAGACCTGGGCTCGGGAACATGACATTCCTCTCAGACAGTTAAGGGAGCCCACGGCCTTGTTCGCCCTGGATGGTAGTCCTCTCCCCAGGATTCAGCGTGAGACGCTACCTTTAACCCTCACTGTTTCTGGTAATCATAGCGAAACCATTTCTTTTTAAATTTTTCGTTCACCTTTTACACCTGTTGTTTTGGGCCATCCCTGGCTAGTTTGTCATAATCCTTCCATTAATTGGTCTAGTAATTCTATCCTCTCCTGGAACGTCTCTTGTCATGTGAAATGTTTAATGTCTGCCATCCCTCCTGTTTCCTCTGTCTCTTCTTCACAGGAGGAGCCTGGTGATTTGACAGGGGTGCCGGAGGAATATCACGATCTGCGCACGGTGTTCAGTCGGTCCAGGGCCACCTCTCTTCCTCCACACCGGTCGTATGATTGTAGTATTGATCTCCTTCCGGGAACCACTCCCCCCCGGGGTAGACTATACTCTCTGTCGGCTCCCGAACGTAAGGCTCTCGAAGATTATTTGTCTGTAGCTCTTGACGCCGGTACCATAGTCCCCTCCTCCTCTCCCGCCGGAGCGGGGTTTTTTTTTGTCAAGAAGAAGGACGGGTCTCTGCGCCCCTGCATAGATTATCGAGGGCTGAATGACATAACAGTGAAGAATCGTTATCCGCTTCCTCTTATGTCTTCAGCCTTCGAGATCCTGCAGGGAGCCAGGTTTTTCACTAAGTTGGACCTTCGTAACGCTTACCATCTCGTGCGCATCAGGGAGGGGGACGAGTGGAAGACGGCGTTTAACACTCCGTTAGGGCACTTTGAATACCGGGTTCTTCCTTTCGGCCTCGCTAACGCTCCAGCTGTCTTTCAGGCATTAGTCAATGATGTCCTGAGAGACATGCTGAACATCTTTGTTTTCGTTTACCTTGACGATATCCTGATTTTTTCACCGTCACTCCAGATTCATGTTCAGCACGTTCGACGTGTCCTCCAGCGCCTTTTAGAGAATTGTCTTTTTGTGAAGGCTGAGAAGTGCACTTTTCATGCCTCCTCCGTCACATTTCTCGGTTCTGTTATTTCCGCTGAAGGCATTAAGATGGATCCCGCTAAGGTCCAAGCTGTCATTGATTGGCCCGTCCCTAAGTCACGCGTCGAGCTGCAGCGCTTTCTCGGCTTCGCGAACTTCTATCGTCGTTTCATCCGTAATTTCGGTCAGGTGGCAGCTCCTCTCACAGCCCTTACTTCTGTCAAGACGTGCTTTAAGTGGTCCGTTTCCGCCCAGGGAGCTTTTGATCTCCTCAAGAATCGTTTTACATCCGCTCCTATCCTTGTTACACCTGACGTCTCTAGACAGTTCGTTGTCGAGGTTGACGCGTCAGAGGTGGGCGTGGGAGCCATTCTTTCTCAGCGCTCCCTCTCTGACGACAAGGTCCACCCATGCGCGTATTTTTCTCATCGCCTGTCGCCGTCGGAACGTAACTATGATGTGGGAAACCGCGAACTGCTCGCCATCCGGTTAGCCCTAGGCGAATGGCGACAGTGGTTGGAGGGGGCGACCGTTCCTTTTGTCGTTTGGACTGACCATAGGAACCTTGAGTACATCCGTTCTGCCAAACGACTTAATGCGCGTCAGGCGCGTTGGGCGCTGTTTTTCGCTCGTTTCGAGTTCGTGATTTCTTATCGTCCGGGCTCTAAGAACACCAAGCCTGATGCTTTATCTCGTCTCTTCAGTTCTTCAGTAGCCTCCACTGACCCCGAGGGGATTCTCCCTGAGGGGCGTGTTGTCGGGTTGACTGTCTGGGGAATTGAGAGGCAGGTAAAGCAAGCGCTCACTCACACTCCGTCGCCGCGCGCTTGTCCTAGGAACCTTCTTTTCGTTCCCGTTCCTACTCGTCTGGCCGTTCTTCAGTGGGCTCACTCTGCCAAGTTAGCCGGCCACCCTGGCGTTCGGGGTACGCTTGCTTCCATTCGCCAGCGTTTTTGGTGGCCCACCCGGGAGCATGACACGCGTCGTTTCGTGGCTGCTTGTTCGGTCTGCGCGCAGACTAAGTCCGGTAACTCCCCTCCTGCCGGCCGTCTCAGGCCGCTTCCCATTCCCTCTCGACCGTGGTCTCACATCGCCTTAGATTTTGTCACCGGACTGCCTTCGTCAGCGGGGAAGACTGTTATTCTTACGGTTGTCGATAGGTTCTCTAAGGCGGCTCATTTCATTCCCCTTGCTAAGCTTCCTTCTGCTAAAGAGACGGCACAAATCATCATCGAGAATGTTTTCAGAATTCATGGCCTTCCGTCAGACGTCGTTTCGGACAGAGGTCCGCAATTCACGTCTCAATTTTGGAGGGAGTTTTGCCGTTTGATTGGGGCTTCCGTCAGTCTCTCTTCCGGCTTTCACCCCCAGTCTAACGGTCAAGCAGAACGGGCCAATCAGACTATTGGTCGCATCTTACGCAGTCTTTCTTTTCGCAACCCTGCGTCTTGGTCAGAACAGCTCCCCTGGGCAGAATACGCCCACAACTCGCTTCCTTCGTCTGCGACCGGGCTATCTCCTTTTCAGAGTAGCCTCGGGTACCAGCCTCCGCTGTTCTCATCTCAGTTCGCCGAGTCCAGCGTCCCCTCCGCTCAGGCTTTTGTCCAACGTTGCGAGCGCACCTGGAAGAGGGTCAGGTCTGCACTTTGCCGTTATAGGACGCAGACTGTGAGGGCTGCTAATAAGCGTAGAACTAAGAGTCCTAGATATTGTCGCGGTCAGAGAGTTTGGCTCTCCACTCAGAACCTTCCCCTTAAGACGGCTTCTCGCAAGTTGACCCCGCGGTTCATTGGTCCGTTCCGTATTTCTCGGGTCATTAATCCTGTCGCAGTTCGACTTCTTCTTCCGCGATACCTTCGTCGCGTCCACCCGGTCTTCCATGTCTCCTGTATCAAGCCCGTTCTTCGCGCCCCCGCTCGTCTTCCCCCCCCCCCCCCCCATCCTTGTCGAGGGCGCACCCATCTACAGGGTCCGTAGGATTTTGGACATGCGTCCTCGGGGCCGTGGTCACCAGTACCTCGTAGATTGGGAGGGGTACGGTCCTGAGGAGAGGAGTTGGGTTCCCTCTCGGGACGTGCTGGACCGTGCGCTGATCGAGGATTTCCTCCGTTGCCGCCAGGTTTCCTCCTCGAGTGCGCCAGGAGGCGCTCGGTGAGTGGGGGGGTACTGTCATGTATTGTCATGTTGTGTCTTGTTTCTGTCCTTTCCTTTCACCCTGTCTCCCCCTGCTGGTCGTTTTAGGTTACCTTTTCTCCCCCTCTTTTCCCCCAGCTGTTCCTTGTCTCCTCCTAACTACCTCGTCACCCCTTTTCCCACCTGTTCCCTTTTTCCCTCTGATTAGTCCTCTATAGCTCTCTCTGTTTTTGTTCCTGTCCTTGTCGGATTCTTGTTTGTGTGTCTCATGCCTGAACCAGACTATCATCGTGTTTGCTGCAACCTTGTCCTGTCCTGTCGGAATCTGCCTGTCCATCTGAGCTCACGTGTGTTCATCATTAAAGAAACTCTGTTTTGTTAAATCGCTTTTGGGTCCTCATTCACGCACCTGACAAAAGCAGTGCGACAAAAACAACACCACAGAGTTACACATGGGATAAACATAAGTAGTCAATAACACAATAGAAAAATCTATGTACAGTGTGTGCAAATGTGGAAGATTAGGGAGGTAAGGCAATAAATAGGTAATAGAAGTAAACTCATTACAATTTAGTATAAACACTGTAGTGATAGATGTGCAGATGATGATGTGCAAGTAGAGATACTGGGGTGCAAAAGAGCAAAAAGATAAATAACAATAACAATATGGGTGTGCTATTTACAGATTGGCTGTGTACAGGTACAGTGATCGATAAACTGCTCTGACAGCTCATGCTTAAAGTTAGAGAGGGAGATATAAGCCTCCAGCTTCAGTGATTTTTGCAATTCATTCCAGTCATTGGCTGCAGAGAACTGGAAGGAAAGGCGGCCAAAGAGGGTGTTGGCTTTGGGGATGACCAGTGAAATATACCTGCTGGAGCGCATGCTACAGTTGGGTAATGCTATGGTAACCAGTGAGCTGAGATAAGACAGGGCTTTACCTAGCAAAGACTTATAGATGACCTGGAGCCAGTGGGTTTGGCGACGAATATGTAGCGAGAGCCAGCTAATGAGAGCATACAGGTCGCAGTGGGGGGTAGTATATGGGGCTTTGGTGACAAAACAGTGTGATAGACTACATCCAATTTGCTGAGTAAGAGTGTTGGAGGCTATTTTGGAAATGACATTGCCGAAGTCGAGGATCGGTAGGATAGTCAGTTTTACGAGGGTATGTTTGGCAGCATGAGTGAATGAGGCTTTGTTGCGAAATAGGAAGCCAATTGTAGATTTAATTTTTAGATTGGAGATGCTTAATGTGATTCTGGAAGGAGAGTTTACAGTCTAACCAGACACACCTAGGTATTTGTAGTTGTCCACATATTCGAAGTCAGAACCGTCCAGAGTAGTGATGCTAGTCAGGCGGGCGGCAATCGGTTGAAGAGCATGCATTTAGTTTTACTAGCATTTAAAAGTAGTTGGAGGCCATGGAAGGAGTGTTGTATGGCATTGAAGCTTTTTTTTTGCAGTTTTTTTTTTGCTGGTTATTTTTTGCTGGTTATAAGTGCAGTTAAGTCTGGGGTGAACCAAGGGCTAGATCTGTTCGTAGTTCTAAAAATTTTGGATGGGGCATGCTTATTTAAGATGGTGAGTGAAGCACTTTTAAAGATCCTTTACTGACAGGATGAGGTCAATATCCTTCCAGGATACCAAGGCCAGGTCGATTAGAAAGGCTGAAGTGTTTTAGGGAGCGTTTGACAGTGATGAGGGGTGGTCGTTTGACTGCAGACTCATTACGGACGCACTGATCTCTGAGATCCTGGGTGAAGACAGTGTATTTAGAGGGCAAGTTGGTCAGGATGATATCTAAGAGGGTGCCCAATGTTACGGATTTAGGGTTGTACCTGGTAGGTTCCTTGATAATTTGTGTGAGATTGGGGGCATCTGGCTTAGATTGTAGGATGGCCGGGGTGTTAGGCATATCCCAGTTTAGGTCACCTAACAGTACGAATTCTGAAGATAGATGGGGGGCAATCAATTCACATATGGTGTCCAGGGCACAGCTGGGGGCTGAGGCGGGTCTATAACAAGCGGCAACAGTGAGAGACTTGTTTCTGGAAAGGTGGATTAAAAATAAATAAAAAAGCTCAAATTGTTTGGACACAGATCTGGATTGTATGACAGAACTCTGCAGGCGATCTCTGCAGCAGAATGCAACTCCGCCCCCTTTGGCAGTTCTATCTTGTCGGAAAATGTTGTACAGAAGTCAACAAATGAGAGCTCCTGGGGAATAGGTGTGGTGCTGGGGACTGCAGGGCCTGGGTTAACCTCTACATCACCAGAGGAACAAAGGAGGAGTAGGATAAGGGTACGGCTAAAGGCTATAAGAACTGGTCGTCTAGTGCGTTCGGAACAGAGAGTAAAAGGAGCAGATTTCTGGGCGATAGATTTCTGATGGATCGGCGGGGCTCCATGTCGGCAGTGGGTCCAGTCCAATTTGCAGGAGAGGTATTGTAACACAAAATTAGCTGGTAGACCTCTTCGGCTAGCCGGGAGATGGGCCTAGCTTGAGGCTAGCTCAAGGCTAATTGGTGCTTGCTTTGGGACAGGCTTTAGCCAGCAGTAGCCACTCGATTGCAGCTAGCTGCAATGATCCAGTGTAATGGTCCAGGGCCTGCAGCAGAAGTCTGGTGATGAGGTAGAGAAAAAGCAGTCCGATATGCTCTAGGTTGATATCGTGCTGTGCAGACTGGCAGGTATTGACCGAGCTGAAGCTGGTTGGTGTCCGAGTTAACGGTGAAGACCTCTAGCAGTGGCTAACTGACTGCTAGCTAGTAGCTAGTTAGCTGGCTAGCTGCTGATGGGGGTTCTGATGCTGAAGTATAAAAATAGTGGATCCGTACCACATTGGCTGAGAAAGGTTGCAGGAAAGTATATTCCGTTTGTAGACTGAAAGTGAGATTAAAATGTATTAAAAAAAACGAGGAAGACAACTATTTACACGGGACAAGACAAACAGACGTCCGACTGCTACGCCATCTTGGATAAACAACCAGAGTGCAGAATAACTTAATTTAATAACGCTCAACACCCGTTGAATACGACCGGTGTCAGTAAACGTCTGGAAAATAGTGTAACTAAATTGTTGCCAGCAGCACAGTTAGAGTCTCTGGATAACATGAAAACAGCCTAACCAGGACCCGGCCTGATCAGCTTGATTAGTCTAGAATTTAAGAAACAATTCCTTATGGTTTAATTTGATATCAGGTTGGAGAGGATTGGCACATTGTCCATTTGACACAACATTAGCGCGTCGTAGGCCTCAGAGCCAGAACAACCTTATCGACTGCTGTTGAATCATTAATAAATAGTCACACATCCAACTTTTATTTTTTATTTTTAAGAAGACCGATTTCATTTATTTACTCTTAAGCAAGGAAAACGTGCGTTGTTTAAACGAAAGTCCACACATATATTTTTTTCTACTGAAGAGCCATAGCCTATAATGTTACACCTCTTAGCATCCAGGTTAGCCGCTTGAGCATCAAAGGAAAGTTGGAAAGGGGAGATGTAGAAAGTCTAATAGACTAAGTTAGCGAAACATTTACTTATCATTAGTTAACCCTCCCTGCTATGTAGCCTGAGAAAGATGGATAATGAAATTGGTAACTTAATAACATCAGAAAACATTTAGTCTGACCATCTTTGAAACACACTTAGATAATTCAGTAGTAGCTATACATGGTTATAGAATATATAGGAAAGATTGAAATACAAATTGGCGTGGTGTTGCCATGTATGTCCAGAGTCATATTCCTGTTAGGCTGAGAGAGGATCTCATGTCAGATGATTTGGAAGTAATATGTCTATAGGTTCATCTGTCTCACCTAAAGCCTGTTCTCTTAGGAAGTTGCTATAGACACCCAAGTGCTAGAAGTCAGTATTTAGACGACAGTGTATACATTTGAAGTCTGAAATTTACATACACCTTAGCCAAATGCATTTAAACACAGTTTTTTTTAATCCTAGTAAAAATTCCTTAGGTCAGTTAGGATCAACAATTTATTTTAAGAATGTGAAATGTCAGAATAATAGTAGAGTGATTTATTTCAGCTTTTATTTCTTTCATCACATTCCCAGTGGGTCAGAAGTTTACATACACTCAATTAGTACTTGGTAGCATTGCCTTTAAATTGTTTAACTTGGGTCAAATGTTTCGGGTAGCCTTTCCGCAGGCTTCTCACAATAAGTTGGGTGAATTTTGGCCCATTCCTCCTGACAGAGCTGGTGTAACTGAGTCAGGTTTGTAGGCCTCCTTGCTCGCACACGCTTTTTCAGTTCTGCCCACAAGTTTTCTATATGATTGAGGTCAGTGCTTTGTGATGGCCACTCCAATACCTTGACTTTGTTGTCCTTAAGCCATTTTGCCACAACATTGGAAGAATTCTTGGGGTCATTGTCCATTTGGAAGACCCATCTGCGACCAAGCTTTAACTTCCTGACTGATGTCTTGAGATGTTGCTTCAATACATCCACATCATTTTCTTACTCGTGTTGCCATCTATTTTGTGAAGTTCACCAGTCCATCCTGCAGCAAAGCACCCCCACAACATGATGCTGCCACCCCCGTGCTTCACGGTTGGGATGGTGTTCTTCAGCTTGCAAGCGACACCTTTTCCCTCCAAACATAACGATGGTCATTATTGCCAAACAGTTCTATTTTTCTTTCATCAGACCAGAGGACATTTCTCCAAAAAGTACGAGCTTTGTCCCCATGTGCAGTTGCAAACTGTAGTCTGGCCTTTTTATGGCGGTTTTGGAGCAGTTGCTTCTTCCTTGCTGAGCGGCCTTTCAGGTTATGCGGTTATAGTTACTTTTGTACCTGTTTCCCCCAGCATCTTCACAAGGTCCTTTGCTGTTGTTCTGGGATTGATTTGCACTTTTTGCACCAAAGTATGTTCATCTCTATGATACAGAATACGTCTCCTTCCTGAGCGGCATGACTGCTGCGTGGTCCCATGGTGTTTATACTTGCTTACTATTGTTTGTACAGATGAACGTGGTACCTTCAGGCGTTTGGAAGGATGAACCAGACTTGTGGAGGTCTACAAGTTTTTTTCTGAGGTCCTGGCTGATGTATTTAGATTTTCCCATGATGTCAAGCAAAGAGGCACTGAGTTTGAAGGTAGGCCTTGAAATGCATCCACAGGTACACCTGCAATTGACTCAAATGATGTAAATTAGCCTATAAGAAGCTTCTAACGCCAGGACATCATTTTCTGGAATTTTCCAAGCTGTTTAAAGGCACAGTCAACTTAGTGTATGTAAACTTCTGACCCCCTGGAATTTTGATAAAGTGAAATAATTTGTCTGTAAACAATTGTCGTAAAAATTACTTGTGTCATGCACAAAGTAGATGTTCTAACCAACTTGCCGAAACTATACAAATTTGTGGAGTGGTTTAAAAACAAGTTTTAATGACTCCAACCTAAGTGTATGTAAACTTCCAACTTGAACTGTATGTGTGAAATGTTGGCTAATGTACAGTGCATTCGGAAAATATTAATGACGTTGAATTGATAAACTGTATTGCTGAGAGGGATGAGGCAAAGGGAGTAGCACAGCAGACTGGCAAGCATACAGTAAATTGAGAAATCACGTAACTAAACCAAACAAAAATAAGAAACTATACTATGGAACAAAGATGAATATTAGTAAAAAGCTCTAGAGTACTTCAAATTCAATTCGAGACAAGAAAGCAAACTCTGCTCCATTTTTCATTGTGGCAGATGGCTTGTTCATAACAAAACCCTTTGATATTGCCAATCACTTTAATAACTTTTTTTGTTGACAAGATTAGCAAACTTAGGTATGGCATGCAAACAACAAATGCTGAGCCTTCATATTCATGCATAATATAACAAATAATGAAAGACAAGCACTGTAGTTTTAAGTTCCACAAAGTGGGTTTGGACGAGATGGAAAAATTGTTGCCACCTATAAATAAGGACAAACCGCATTGTACTGCTAACATGGATAGTAAATTGCCGGTAGGGGAATACATTGTGACTCCTGTTTGCCACATCTTCAATTTAAACCTAGAAGACCGTGTGTGAACTCAGACATGGAGGGAGCACCCTTTTAATGGTTCAAACAGCTGACCAATCAGCTTGTTACAAGTGCTTAGTAAAGTTTTGGATAAAAATGTGCTTGAAGAAATACAGTTGTTTTACAGAAAACAAATTAACAACAGACTTTCAGCGTCCTTATAGGGAAGGGCGCTCAACATGCTCGGCACTGACACAAATGACTGATGATTGTGGGGGTTGTTAGACTTCAGTGCAGCTTTTGATGTCATTGATCATAACCTATTGCTGAAAAAAAATGTTTGGAAGACTCTCTCATGCAAATTAGGTTGAGCGTGGTGTACCGCAGGGAAACCGGCTAGGGGCATTATTTTCTGTTTTTACAAATGACCTTTCACTGCCCTTGAATAAAGCCTGTGTGTCTGTACACTGACGACTCAACAGTATACACGTTGGCTGCAACAGTAAAGTAAATAACTGAGACACTTAACATAGAGCTCCAGTCAGCTTTAGGGTGGTTAACTAACAATAGGCTGTTGCTAAATATTTAAAACTAAAAGCATAATTTTGGGGACAAATCACTCGCTCAACACTAAACCTTGTTTAGATGTATTATTGAATAATGTGGCTATAGAGCAAGTTGAGGAGACTTAACTGCTAGGTGTAACCCTAGATAGCAAGCTTTCTAGGGTTCTATGGTCAAAGCATATATACGCAATAGTTGCTAAAATGGCAAGAGGTCTGTCCATGACAGTATGTTGCTCTGCTTTCTTGACTTCTCAGTCGACCAGACAGGTCTTACAGGTCTGTTTTTGTCGCACCTGGACGACTGCCCAGCTGTGTAGTCATGTGCGGCAAAGAAGGACATAGGTGAATTGAAGTTGGTCCAGAACAAAGCAGCTCGTATCACACTTCGATGTACACAGAGGGAAAGTGTCCGTAACATACATGTCAGTCTCTCCTGGCTCAAAGTTGACTGCATCACTATTGGTCTTTGTGCAAGGTGTTGAATGTACCGAACTGTCTGTTCAAGCAGTTGCCACACTGTTCGGACACTCATCGGTACAACACAAGACATTCAACCAGAGGTCTCTTCACAGTTCCCAGGTCCATTACAGAGGCTGGGAAACACGCAGTATTAAATAGAGCTCTCTGCCACCCCAGGTAACTCAAGCTAGCACTAAAAACCAGAAGGGGGAAAAAAAACACCTTACTGTCAAACGAGACTGAAGAGACACAGCCATTTTATGTGTCTTGTATTGTAATTTGCACTGTACTATGTTTTAGACCTAGATATTGTGTGTATGTACTGATATGTAAGTTATGTGTGACGTTTTACATGTATGTAGTTGTGTCATTGACCAGTAATGTTCTGTATTGTTTCATGTGGACCCCAGGAAGAGTACCTGATACTTTTGCAGTGGCTAATGGGGATCCTAATAAAAATCATATACCAAAGTTTATCTACATAAAAATAAGGTTAATACAATTTTTAAATCCTAAAATGAAACTTGGCCTATTTAAACATTTGTTTTATTTTCATGATTGCCTTCATTCACAGCCATCAGTTACACGGTTATTCAATTACATCACAGTCCTATTTATTAATGTGGATGCCTGTTAGTGTGTGCAGGAAAAGTATTAGGTAAAAAAGTAAGAGCCAGACATTTTATCCTTTGACAGCAGTAAATATAAAAGTGTAAGTCCTCTCCTGCCCTGCTCCCCAATATAAAAATAGGGTGTGTACTAAACCAGTGTCAGTTTGGGACTGATTTCCATAGAGGGCTGCTACCAGCTGCTTTCTACACACACGCGCACACACACACACACCTCAGTGTTACGGGGGTAATACCAGCCTGTTGGCTCACATCTCTACCCTGAGATGGGGATCTAATTAGAAACTGCCACGACTGCCGCTGCTCAGGACAATTAATAACCTCTCTTGCTCTCTCTCAACAGTCTCCCAACACACACACACACACTTTTCACACACTCATCGATGGAGTACTATACACACACACTGTATTTCACACACAAACATAATACACACACTCTGCACTTATGGGAGATGTTTCATCACCTCACCTCTGTCCTCTGACCCCCCCCCCCCCTCCCTCCCCAGTTCTCCAATGACTGGCCATAACTCACTCTGCTGCTGTTACTGTTGGCCGCAGGAGACTCTCAGCTGAGTGCTGCTAAATGCATAGTCAGTACTGCTGCCACTAGCTGAGTACTGCTAAACGTATAGTCAGTAGTGCTGCCCTTAGCTGAGTGCTGCTAAAGTTATAGTCAGTACTGCTAAATGTAAGTCAGTAGTGCTGCCCTTAGCTGAGTGCTGCTAAACGTATAGTCAGTAGTGCTGCCCTTAGCTGAGTGCTGCTAGTTATAGTCAGTACTGCTAAATGTATAGTCAGTAGTGCTGCCCTTAGCTGAGTGCTGCTAAACGTATAGTCAGTACTGCTAAACGTATAGTCAGTAGTGCTGCCCTTAGCTGAGTGCTGCTAAACGTATAGTCAGTACTGCTAAACGTATAGTCAGTAGTGCTGCCCTTAGCTGAGTGCTGCTAAACGTATAGTCAGTACTGCTAAACGTATAGTCAGTAGTGCTGCCCTTAGCTGAGTGCTGCTAAACGTATAGTCAGTAGTGCTGCCCTTAGCTGAGTGCTGCTAAAGGCATAGTCAGTACTGCTGCCTGTAGCTGAGTGCTGCTAAAGGTATAGTCAGTACTGCTAAATGTAAGTCAGTACTGCTGCCTGTAGCTGAGTGCTGCTAAAGGTATAGTCAGTACTGCTCCCCTTAGCTGAGTGCTGCTAAAGGTATAGTCAGTACTGCTAAAGGTATAGTCAGTACTGCTCCCCCTAGCTGAGTGCTGCTAAAGGTATAGTCAGTACTGCTAAATGTAAGTCAGTACTGCTGCCTGTAGCTGAGTGCTGCTAAAGGTATAGTCAGTAGTGCTGCCCTTAGCTGAGTGCTGCTAAAGGTATAGTCAGTACTGCTGCCTGTAGCTGAGTGCTGCTAAAGGTATAGTCAGTACTGCTGCCCGTAGCTGAGTGCTGCTAAAGGTATAGTCAGTACTGCTCCCCCTAGCTGAGTGCTGCTAAAGGTATAGTCAGCACTGCTCCCCCTACCTGAGTGCTGCTAAACGTATAGTCAGTAGTGCTGCCCTTAGCTGAGTGCTGCTAAAGGTATAGTCAGTACTGCTCCCCGTAGCTGAGTGCTGCTACAGGTATATTCAGAACTGCTAAAGGTATAGTCAGTACTGCTCCCCGTAGCTGAGTGCTGCTAAAGGTATATTCAGTACTGCTAAAGGTATAGTCAGTACTGCTCCCCCTAGCTGAGTGCTGCTAAAGGTATAGTCAGTACTGCTCCCCGTAGCTGAGTGCTGCTAAAGGTATATTCAGAACTGCTAAAGGTATAGTCAGTACTGCTCCCCCTAGCTGAGTGCTGCTAAAGGTATAGTCAGTACTGCTCCCCCTAGCTGAGTGCTGCTAAAGGTATAGTCAGTACTGCTCCCCGTAGCTGAGTGCTGCTACAGGTATATTCAGAACTGTTAAAGGTATAGTCAGTACTGCTCCCCCTAGCTGAGTGCTGCTAAAGGTATATTCAGAACTGCTAAAGGTATAGTTTGTACTGTTCCCCCTAGCTGAGTGCTGCTAAAGGTATAGTCAGTACTGCTCCCCCTAGCTGAGTGCTGCTAAAGGTATAGTCAGTACTGCTCCCCCTAGCTGAGTGCTGCTAAAGGTATAGTTTGTACTGCTCCCCCTAGCTGAGTGCTGCTAAAGGTATAGTCAGTACTGCTCCCCCTAGCTGAGTGCTGCTAAAGGTATAGTCAGTACTGCTCCCCGTAGCTGAGTGCTGCTAAAGGTATATTCAGAACTGCTAAAGGTATAGTCAGTACTGCTCCCCCTAGCTGAGTGCTGCTAAAGGTATAGTCAGTACTGCTCCCCGTAGCTGAGTGCTGCTACAGGTATATTCAGAACTGCTAAAGGTATAGTCTGTACTGCTAAAGGTATAGTCAGTACTGCTCCCCGTAGCTGAGTGCTGCTAAAGGCATAGTCAGTAGTGCTGCCCTTAGCTGAGTGCTGCTAAAGGTATAGTCAGTACTGCTGCCCGTAGCTGAGTGCTGCTAAAGGTATAGTCAGTACTGCTGCCCGTAGCTGAGTGCTGCTAAAGGTATAGTCAGTACTGCTCCCCCTAGCTGAGTGCTGCTAAAGGTATAGTCAGCACTGCTCCCCCTACCTGAGTGCTGCTAAACGTATAGTCAGTAGTGCTGCCCTTAGCTGAGTGCTGCTAAAGGTATAGTCAGTACTGCTCCCCGTAGCTGAGTGCTGCTACAGGTATATTCAGAACTGCTAAAGGTATAGTCAGTACTGCTCCCCGTAGCTGAGTGCTGCTAAAGGTATATTCAGTACTGCTAAAGGTATAGTCAGTACTGCTCCCCCTAGCTGAGTGCTGCTAAAGGTATAGTCAGTACTACTCCCCCTAGCTGAGTGCTGCTAAAGGTATAGTCAGTACTGCTCCCCGTAGCTGAGTGCTGCTAAAGGTATATTCAGAACTGCTAAAGGTATAGTCAGTACTGCTCCCCCTAGCTGAGTGCTGCTAAAGGTATAGTCAGTACTGCTCCCCCTAGCTGAGTGCTGCTAAAGGTATAGTCAGTACTGCTCCCCGTAGCTGAGTGCTGCTACAGGTATATTCAGAACTGCTAAAGGTATAGTCAGTACTGCTCCCCCTAGCTGAGTGCTGCTAAAGGTATATTCAGAACTGCTAAAGGTATAGTTTGTACTGTTCCCCCTAGCTGAGTGCTGCTAAAGGTATAGTCAGTACTGCTCCCCCTAGCTGAGTGCTGCTAAAGGTATAGTCAGTACTGCTCCCCCTAGCTGAGTGCTGCTAAAGGTATAGTCAGTACTGCTCCCCCTAGCTGAGTGCTGCTAAAGGTATAGTCAGTACTGCTCCCCCTAGCTGAGTGCTGCTAAAGGTATAGTCAGTACTGCTCCCCGTAGCTGAGTGCTGCTAAAGGTATATTCAGAACTGCTAAAGGTATAGTCAGTACTGCTCCCCCTAGCTGAGTGCTGCTAAAGGTATAGTCAGTACTGCTCCCCGTAGCTGAGTGCTGCTACAGGTATATTCAGAACTGCTAAAGGTATAGTCTGTACTGCTAAAGGTATAGTCAGTACTGCTCCCCGTAGCTGAGTGCTGCTAAAGGCATAGTCAGGACTGCTCCCCCTAGCTGAGTGCTGCTAAAGGTATAGTCAGTACTGCTAAAGGTATAGTCAGTACTGCTAAAGGCATAGTCAGTACTGCTCCCCCTAGCTGAGTGCTGCTAAAGGTATAGTCAGTACTGCTCCCCCTAGCTGAGTGCTGCTAAAGGTATAGTCAGTACTGCTCCCCCTAGCCGAGTGCTGCTAAAGGTATAGTCAGTACTGCTCCCCCTAGCTGAGTGCTGCTAAAGGTATATTCAGAACTGCTAAAGGTATAGTCAGTACTGCTCCCCGTAGCTGATTGCTGCTACAGGTATATTCAGAACTGCTAAAGGTATAGTCAGTACTGCTCCCCGTAGCTGAGTGCTGCTAAAGGTATATTCAGTACTGCTAAAGGTATAGTCAGTACTGCTCCCCCTAGCTGAGTGCTGCTAAAGGTATAGTCAGTACTACTCCCCCTAGCTGAGTGCTGCTAAAGGTATAGTCAGTACTGCTCCCCGTAGCTGAGTGCTGCTAAAGGTATATTCAGAACTGCTAAAGGTATAGTCAGTACTGCTCCCCCTAGCTGAGTGCTGCTAAAGGTATAGTCAGTACTGCTCCCCGTAGCTGAGTGCTGCTACAGGTATATTCAGAACTGCTAAAGGTATAGTCAGTACTGCTCCCCCTAGCTGAGTGCTGCTAAAGGTATAGTCGGTACTGCTCCCCGTAGCTGAGTGCTGCTAAAGGTATATTCAGAACTGCTAAAGGTATAGTTTGTACTGTTCCCCCTAGCTGAGTGCTGCTAAAGGTATAGTCAGTACTGCTCCCCGTAGCTGAGTGCTGCTAAAGGCATAGTCAGTACTGCTCCCCTAGCTGAGTGCTGCTAAAGGTATAGTCAGTACTGCTCCCCCTAGCTGAGTGCAGCTAAAGGTATAGTCAGTACTGCTCCCCCTAGCTGAGTGCTGCTAAAGGTATAGTCAGTACTGCTCCCCCTAGCTGAGTGCTGCTAAAGGTATAGTCAGTACTGCTCCCCCTAGCTGAGTGCTGCTAAAGGTATAGTCAGTACTGCTCCCCCTAGCTGAGTGCTGCTAAAGGTATAGTCAGTACTGCTCCCCGTAGCTGAGTGCTGCTAAAGGTATATTCAGAACTGCTAAAGGTATAGTCAGTACTGCTCCCCCTAGCTGAGTGCTGCTAAAGGTATAGTCAGTACTGCTCCCCGTAGCTGAGTGCTGCTACAGGTATATTCAGAACTGCTAAAGGTATAGTCTGTACTGCTAAAGGTATAGTCAGTACTGCTCCCCGTAGCTGAGTGCTGCTAAAGGCATAGTCAGGACTGCTCCCCCTAGCTGAGTGCTGCTAAAGGTATAGTCAGTACTGCTAAAGGTATAGTCAGTACTGCTAAAGGCATAGTCAGTACTGCTCCCCCTAGCTGAGTGCTGCTAAAGGTATAGTCAGTACTGCTCCCCCTAGCTGAGTGCTGCTAAAGGTATAGTCAGTACTGCTCCCCCTAGCCGAGTGCTGCTAAAGGTATAGTCAGTACTGCTCCCCCTAGCTGAGTGCTGCTAAAGGTATATTCAGAACTGCTAAAGGTATAGTCAGTACTGCTCCCCGTAGCTGAGTGCTGCTAAAGGTATAGTCAGTACTGCTCCCCGTAGCTGAGTGCTGCTAAAGGCATAGTCAGTACTGCTCCCCTAGCTGAGTGCTGCTAAAGGTATAGTCAGTACTGCTCCCCCTAGCTGAGTGCAGCTAAAGGTATAGTCAGTACTGCTCCCCCTAGCTGAGTGCTGCTAAAGGTATAGTCAGTACTGCTCCCCCTAGCTGAGTGCTGCTAAAGGTATAGTCAGTACTGCTCCCCCTAGCTGAGTGCTGCTAAAGGTATAGTCAGTACTGCTCCCCCTAGCTGAGTGCTGCTAAAGGTATAGTCAGTACTGCTCCCCGTAGCTGAGTGCTGCTAAAGGTATATTCAGAACTGCTAAAGGTATAGTCAGTACTGCTCCCCCTAGCTGAGTGCTGCTAAAGGTATAGTCAGTACTGCTCCCCGTAGCTGAGTGCTGCTACAGGTATATTCAGAACTGCTAAAGGTATAGTCTGTACTGCTAAAGGTATAGTCAGTACTGCTCCCCGTAGCTGAGTGCTGCTAAAGGCATAGTCAGGACTGCTCCCCCTAGCTGAGTGCTGCTAAAGGTATAGTCAGTACTGCTAAAGGTATAGTCAGTACTGCTAAAGGCATAGTCAGTACTGCTCCCCCTAGCTGAGTGCTGCTAAAGGTATAGTCAGTACTGCTCCCCCTAGCTGAGTGCTGCTAAAGGTATAGTCAGTACTGCTCCCCCTAGCCGAGTGCTGCTAAAGGTATAGTCAGTACTGCTCCCCCTAGCTGAGTGCTGCTAAAGGTATATTCAGAACTGCTAAAGGTATAGTCAGTACTGCTCCCCGTAGCTGATTGCTGCTAAAGGTATAGTCAGTACTGCTAAAGGTATAGTCAGTACTGCTCCCCCTAGCTGAGTGCTGCTAAAGGTATAGTCAGTACTGCTAAAGGTATAGTCAGTACTGCTAAAGGCATAGTCAGTACTGCTCCCCCTAGCTGAGTGCTGCTAAAGGTATAGTCAGTAATGCTGCCCCTACAGTGCATTCGGAAAGTATTCAGACCCCTTGACTTTTTCCACATTTTGTTACGTTACAGTCTTATTCAATTGACACACAATTACCCCATAATAACAAAGCAAAAACAGGTTTTCTAAATGTCAAAATCTGATATCACATATGGAATCATTTAGTAACCAAGAAAGTGTTAAACAAATCAAAATATTTGAGATTCTTCAAAGTAGTCACCCTTTGCCTAGATGGCAGCTTTGCACACTCTTGGCATTCTCACAACCAGCTTCATGAGGTAGTCACCTGGAATGCATTTCAATTAACAGGTGTGCTTTGTTAAAAGGTCATGTTAATATGTGGAATTGAGCCAATCAGTTTTGTTGTGACAAGGTAGGGGTGGTATACAGAAGATAGCCCTATGTGGTAAGCTTGGACACCTACTTATTCAAGGGTTTTTCTTTTCTTTTTACTATTTTCTACATTGTAGAATAATAGTGAAGACATCAAAACTATGAAATGACACATGGAATCATGTAGTAACCAAAAAAAGTGTTAAACAAATAAAAATATATTATATTACACCTCCAGGCTGTGTAAGGGCTATTTGACCAAGGAGAGTGATGGAGTGTTGTATCAGATGATCTGGCCCCGACCTCAACCCAATTGAGGTGGTTTGGGATGAGTTGGACCGCAGAGTGAAGGAAAAGCAGCCAAGTGCTCAGCATATGTGGCAACTCCTTCAAGACTGTTGGGAAAGCATTCCAGGTGAAGCTGGTTGAGGAAAATGCCAAGAGTGTGCAAAGCTGTCATCAAGGCAAAGGGTTGAAGAATCTCAAATATAAAATATATTTTGATTTGTTTAATACCTTTTTGGTTACTACATGATTCCATATGTGTTATTTCATAGTTGTGATGTCTTCACTATTATTTTTCAATGTAGAAAATAGTAAAAATAAAGAAAAACCCTTGTATGAGTACGTGTGTCCAAACTTTTGACTGGTACAGTAGACAGGTGTGTGCCTTTCCAAACCATGTCCAATCAATTGAATTTACAACAGGTGGACTCCAATCAAGTTGTAGAAACATCTCAAGGATGATAAATGAAAACAGGATGCAGCTGAGTTCAATTTCAAGTCTCAGCAATGGGTCTGAAGACTTATGTAAATAAGGTATTTCTGTTTTTTATTTCAATAATCCATACAAAGGATTTCAAAAAGCATACAAAGGATTCCAAAAAGTTACCAGCAAAGTTCATCCAAACAAGTCAAACAATGTTTTTATTAATCCTCAGGTTGTCTAATATCTAAATAAACGATAATATTTAATACGGAGAATACTATGTTCAATAGCAAAGGAAAAGAACGAAGAGCGCGCCCTAGTTCAGCCGTGCAAAAATACTACTTTTGCCTCGGCGCTCACCTTGGAAAGACTGCAAATACTTCTTCATTTTTCAAAAAAACAAGCCTAAAACCTTGTATAAAGACTGACTTCTACTGGAAGCCATAAGAACCGCAGTCTGGGAGGCGGAAATTAGATCTTTCTATAGCATTGCATTGGAAGTCATTGGGAGCTCACAAAAAAATAATTCCGGATGGATTATCCTCGGGTTTTTGCCTGCCATATCAGTTCGGTTATACTGAAATACATTTTTTTAACAGTTTTAGAAACTTCAGAGGGTTTTCTATCAAATTAAACCAATTATATGCATATCCTAGCCTCTGGGCCTGAGTAACAGGCAGTTTACTTTGGGCACGTCAGACAGGCGGAAATTCGGGAAACTAGGCCATGCGCTGAGAGGTTAATAAATGTGCAAAAAAAATGTAAAACTGATTTTGGTTTGTCATTATGGGGTATTTTGTGTAGATTGATGAAAATGATTCATTTTAGAATTAGGCTGTACCGTAACAAAATTTGGAAAAAGTCAAGGGGTCTGAATACTCTCAGAATGCACTGTAGCTGACTACTGCTAAATGCATAGTCGGTAATGCTGCCCCTAGCTGAGTAGTGTCCCTAGCTGTGTAGTGTCCCTAGCCGAGTGGTGCTAATTGAATTCTGCTGGCGGGCACACAGCTGTGTCCCGCTGATGAGTCCCAGGAGGCCCCAGCATGTGTCTATGGTTACTGTGTTGAGGCTCCAGCATGAAACCATGTGTATATCATTACCCTCTCCCTTCCTGCCAAATATCTGACTTGTGCCACTCGATACAACCCCCAGGCCAAGGCTCTGTGTCTTTGGGAGCCAAGCCTATATTACAATGCAGAGAGATGGCCTGCTTTTCACCAGCCTATGTTTATCTCCAGCTTTCACTTCTATATACAGACTATTGTGTGTTATTATAGACCGTTTCTAAGAATGGCTTAATTTTTCACATTTAGGGGAGACTGAGAGATGGTCTCTAGGTACACAGGAGTTTGAGGCTTTATTGGGTCATTTATTTTGACAGACGGAAACGTTAGTCGGGATGTGTTATGGATGCAGTGCTATTAAGGCATTGAATTTCACTGAGGGGACGCAATCCTGGCTCCCTCTAGAATACACTGCATCACACACACTTGCTCTCTCCTTTCTTTCTTTTTCTCTCGCTCTCGCTCTCTCTCTTTCTCACACACACAAGCCGGGCTTCTGATTTTTTTTTACCACGGAATACCCTCACTTTGACGATAAAGTGCCAAAGCAAAGAGAGGCAGACAGAAAGTCATGTGAAAGGGATTCTGTGGAGACCTCTTCCAGTGATGATGAACTCCGCCATCCTGACTACTAGTTTATTTTACACAGGTCCTTCTTTATTATCTTTTTTATTTATTGAACTATATGCTATCTAACTAACTACCCGACGTTTATTGTCTTGATTATTCACGTCATTCTTAGCTATGCTACGTGGTACAGTCATTGTGCGTTCTCAATGGACATTGCTTATTCGGGTGCATTCGTAAATTCGCTCCGGCTATCTACTCCGATTTCAGAACCCTCTCGTCTGAGTTTAAAAAAAATATTTCACCTTTATTTAACCAGGTAGGCCAGTTGAGAACAAGTTCTCATTTACAACTGTGACCTGGCCAAGATAAAGCAAAGCAGTGCGACAAAAACAACAACACAGAGTTACACATGGAATAAACAAACGTAGTCAATAACACAATAGAAAAATCTATGTACAGTGTGTGTGTGCAAATGTAGAAGATTAGGAAGGTAAAGGCAATAAATAGGCCATAGTAGCGAAATAATTACAATTTAGCGTAAACACTAGTGATGTGCAGATGATGATGTGCAAGTAGAGATACTGGGGTGCAAAAGAGAAAGAAGATAATATGAGAATGAGGTAGTCCGGTGTGCTATTTACAGATGGGCTGTGTACAGGTACAGTGATCGGTAAGCTGCTCTGACAGCTCATGCTTAAAGAGGGAGATCTCCAGCTTCAGTGATTTTTGCAATTCATTCCAGTCATTGGCTGCAGAGAACTGGAAGGAAAGGCGGCCAAAGGGGGTGTTGGGTTTGGGGATGACCATTGACCTGCTGGAGAGCATGCTACGGTTGGGTAATGCTATGGTAACCAGTGAGCTGAGATAAGACGGGGCTTTACCTAGCAAAGACTTATAGATCACCTGGAGCCAGTGGGTTTGGCGACGAATATGTAGCGAGAGCCAGCTAATGAGAGCATACAGGTCGCAGTGGGGGGTAGTATATGGGGCTTTGGTGACAAAACGGATGGCAGTGTGATAGACTACATCCAAATTGCTGAGTAAGAGTGTTGGAGGCTATTTTGGAAATGACATCGCCGAAGTCGAGGATCAATAGGATAGTCAGTTTTACGAGGGTATGTTTGGCAGCATGAGTGAAGGAGGCTTTGTTGTGAAATAGGAAGCCGATTCTAGATTTAATTTTGGATTGGAGATGCTTAATGTGATTCTGGAAGGAGAGTTTACAGTCTAACCAGACACACCTAGGTATTTGTAGTTGTACACATATTCGAAGTCAGAACCGTCCAGAGTAGTGATGCTAGTCAGGCGGGCGGCAATCGTTTGAAGAGCATGCATTTAGTTTTACTAGCATTCTGTTATAATCTCCACCCGGCACAGGCAGAAGAGGACTGGCCACCCCTCATAGCCTGGTTCCTCTCTAGGTTTCTTCCTAGGTTTTGGCCTATCTAGGGAGTTTTTCCTAGCCACCGTGCTTCTATACCTGCATTGCTTGCTGTTTGGGGTGTTAGGCTGGGTTTCTGTACAGCACTTTGATATATCAGCTGATGTAAGAAGGGCTATATAAATACATGTGATTTGATTTGCTGCAGGGGTTGCAGAGCTGTTGGACGGGGTAGCCAGGTGGAAAGCATGGCCAGCCATAGAAAAATGCTTATTGAAATAATCGATTATTGTAGATTTATCGGTGGAGATGTTTCCTAGCCTCAGTGCAGTGGGTAGCTGGGTGGAGGTGATCTTATTCTCCATGGACTTTACAGTGTCCCAAAAACCATTTGGAATTAATGCTACAGGATGCACATTTCTGTTTAAAACTTCTTAAGCCTAGGCAGTATTTTGACGTCCAGATGAAAAGCGTGCCCAAAGTAAACTGCCTGTTACTCAGGCCCAGAAGCTAGGATATGCATATAATTGGTAGATTTGAATAGAAAACACTATAAAGTTTTAAAACTGTTAAATTAATGTCTGTGAGTATAACATAACTGATTTGGCAGGCAAAACCCCTAGGACAAACCATCCAGGGAAAAAAATAATTGAGGTCATACCCAATGGGTTTCTATGGGAAACCCTATTTAAGAGGAACCTGGTTGCAGTTCCTATGGCTTCCACTAGATGTCAACAGTCTTTAGAAATTGGTCGAGGTTTTTCTTTTGAGAAATTAAGAAGTAGTGCTATTCATTCCATGTGTCACTCTGAAGGTCCCGACTATTTTGGTGCGCGTGAACAGGAACGCACTCCGTGTTAAGATTATCCCATCTTAAATTTTATTGATTATTTACATTTTAGGATACCTGAGGTTGGATAAGGAACGTTGTTTGAAATGTTTGGACCAAGTTTACAGGTAATTTATTAGATACTTTGTAGTCATGTTGAGCGAGTTGGAACCGGTGTATTTCTGAATCAAACGCGCCAAATAAATGAACATTTTGGGGATATAAAGAAGGAATTTATCGAACAAAACGACCATTCATTGTGTCACTGAGACATTTGGGATTGCAAAAAGAAGATGATCTTCAAAGGTAAGGCATTTATTATATTGTTATTTCTGACTTTTGTGTTGCACCTGCCTGGTTGAAAAATGATTTTCATGTGTTTGTATGCGGGGCGCTGTCCTCAGATAATCGCATGGTCTGCTTTCGCCGTAAAGCCCTGCATTTTTTTAATCTGACACAGCGGCTGGATTAAGAAGAAGTTAAGCTTTATTTTGATGTATAACACTTATATTTCGTGAATGTTGAATATTGATATTCCTGTAGTTTAAATTTGGCGCTCTGCAATTTCACTGGATGTTGTCAAATCGATCCCGCTAAAGGGATTTGCGCGTGAAGGGATCACTAAGAGGTTACAAAAGCTAGCCTTAGCTTTCCTAACCGACTGTGTATATTGATTCCTGACTTCCCTGAAAAGTTGCATATCGCGGGGGCTATTCGATGCTAATGCAGAACGCCACAGAAGTTTTTGTGCTGGTCAAGGGCAGTCAAGTCTGGGGTGAACTGCATTGGTTGACATGACTGATCAGTGGCTCAATGCTATGAATAATGGCACACTTGTAGGTGTACTATTTTTAGATTTCAGTGCAGCATTTGATTTAGTGGATCATTAAATAATTTTGACAAAATTAATGCATTATGGTTTTAAGGAGGTAGCATTGAATTGGGTACAGTCATATCTAACTGACAAGAAACAGTCCACCTATATCAATGGTTAATTTTCTTCCCCTAATGTGTTAAACTGTGGAATACCGCAGGGCAGCTGCCTTGGGCCACTTCTTTATTTAATATATACCAACGACCTTCCCTATACCTTGGTTGAAACTCTATCTACTATATTTGCAGATGATACTACAATTTATGCAGCAAGACAATCGGTTCAACAGGTACAGCAGGCTTTACAAGGAGATTTGGAGAATGTCAGGAAGTGGGTTTGCCAAAACAAACAACTTGTTTTAAACACCAAGAAAAACAAAGTTATGTTGGTCTGTTCAACTAGGAAAAGGCCAAAACAGCATGGGATACAATTAAGTATGGGAGGAGTACAAATTGAAGAAGTGGCAGAAACCAAATTATTGGGAGTGCAGCTAGACAACTGCTTATCATGGTCGTCTCAAATAACTAATCTATGTAAAAAATATATATATATTAAAACAGCATGCATAATCAGAAGGATAGCTAAATATTTACCAGGAAAAATTATTCAGCAAATAACACAAGCATTAATTGAGAGTCAGGTGAACTACTGTTCGGTGGTCTGGGGAAATGCATCATCAAGTGAAGTTAGGAGACAGAATAAAGCAGCAAGGATTGTTTTAAGGTGAAGATATGGTTCTTCTGTTGCAGTCATGCGCAGTGTTCTTGGTTGGTCATCAATCGACAAGTTAATTGAAAAAAAACATGCTTATTTTATAATATACATAATTTAAAACGGCCAAGTTCTATTCACAACGGTATTCAGTTGGTAAGGAATAGATTGTCCACCATCTATGCGTTATCCAGACAGAAAAGAGAAATAGGAAAAAGAACATTTCGATTTAGAGCAATACAGAAATTGAATAAATTAACTGAGCAAATTAGAAACCTTTCAATATATACATTTAAACATTATTTTAAAACGATTTAAATGTAGTATATAGAAATGTTGTGGGATTATAGTAGATGAAGAATCAATATTTTTTTAGATTGAGTATTTATTGGGTCATTATGCTAGTATTATGTATGTTTGTAATAGTGTGTTATATGTGAAAGTGTGTTTGTATTATAAATTGTATTTTAATGTTTAAGGACTCTTGGAAGATTAGTCAAAATGGGGATTAAAAGAGTTCAAAATCAAATCAAACCATGGGCTATATCTGTTCTTAGTTCTACATTTTTTGAATGGAGCATGCTTATTTAAGATGGTGAGGAAAGCACTTTTAAAGAGCAACCAGGCATCCTCTACTGACGGGATGAGGTCAATATCCTTCCACGATACCCGGGCCAGGTTGATAAGAAAGGCCTGCTCGCTGAAGTGTTTTAGGGAGCGTTTGACAGTGATGAGGGGTGGTCGTTTGACCGCGGACCCATTACGGAAGGGCAATGAGGCAGTCTTTTCTGAGATTCTGGTTGAAGACAGCAGAGGGGTATTTAGAGGGCAAATTGGTCAGGATTTTATCTAAGACGGTGCCCATGGTTACGGATTTAGGGTTGTATCTGGTAGGTTCCTTGATCATTTGTGTGAGATTGAGGGTGTCTAGCTTAAATTGTAGGATGGCTGGTGTGTTAAGTATATCCCAGTTTAGGTCATCTAACAGTACGAACTCTGAAGATAGATGGGGGGCAATTAATTCACATATGGTGTCCAGGGCACAGCTGGGGGCTGAGGGGGGTCTATAACAAGCGGCAACGGTGAGAGAATTGTTTCTAGAAAGGTGGATTTTTAAAGTAGAAGCTCGAATTGTTTGGGCACAGACCTGGATTGTATGACAGAACTCTGCAGGCGATCTCTGCAGTAAATTGCAACTCCACCCCCTTTGGCAATTCTATCTTGTTGGAAAATGTTGTAGTTGGGGATGGAAATTTCAGGATTTTTGGTGGCCTTCCTAAGCCAGGATTCAGACACGGCTAGGACATCAGGGTTGGCGGAGTGTGCTAAATCAGTGAATAAAACAAACTTAGGGAGGAGGCTTCTGATGTTAAAATGCATGAAACCAAGGCTTTTACGGTTACAGAAGTCAACAAATGAGAGTGCCTGGGGAATGGGAGTGGTGCGGTGGGCTGCAGGGCCTGGGTTAACCTCTACATCACCAGAGGAACAGAGGAGTAGTAGGGAAAGTTACTGTTAAAGGCTGTAAAAACTGGTCGTCTTGTGCGTTCGGAACAGAGAGTAAAAGGAGCAGATTTCTGGGCGTGGAAGAATATTCAAGGCATAATGTATAGACAAGGGTATGGTACGATGTGAGTTGGGCAGGGCTGGATGTTCTACAGAGAAATAAGACAATAGTCACTAACCAAAACAGCAATAGACAAGGAATATTGACATTAGGGAGAGACATATGTAGCCGAGTAATCATAGGGTCCAATGAGTAGCAATAGGTGAGTCAGGGAGCCGATTCAGTAGTCGCTACTACGCTAGGTGAGCTGGAGACATGGCGATTCAGACAGCTAGCAGATGGGCCTTCGGCAACGGAAGAGCCTGTTGAAACCAGCTCCGATGATTACGTCGGCAGGCCAGTTGTGATGGATCGGCGGGGCTCCATGTCGGCAGTAAAGGGTCCAGGCCAATTGGCAAAAGAGGTATTGTAGCCCAAGAATTAGCTGGTGGACCTCTTCGGCTGGCCGGAAGATAGGCCTAGCTCAAGGCTAACAGGTGCTTGCTTCGGGACAGAGACGTTAGCCAGGAGTAGCCAGTCGGAATGCAGCTAGCTAGCTGCGATGATCCAGTGTAAAGGTTCAGAGCTTGTTGTAGGAATCCGGAGATGCGGTAGAGAAAAAGTAGTCCGATATGTTCTGGGTTGATATCGCGCTGTGTAGACTGGCAGGTATTGACCGAGCTGAGGCTGGCTTGAGTCCGAGTTAACGGTGAAGACCGCTATCAGTGGCTAACTGACTACTACCTAGTAGCTGGCTTGCTGCTGATGGGGGTTCCTGTTCTAACGTATAAAAATAGCAGATCCGTACCACATTGGGTGAGGCGGGTTGCAGGAGAGTATATTGAGTCCGTAGATGGAAAGTGAGATTAAAATGTATACAAAAAGAGAACAATATTTTACATGGGACAGGACGGGAAAAGACAAAACACACGTCTGACTGCTACGCCATCTTGGTTATTGTCTTACTGAATAGTTTCCTATTGCCAGGGTAAAAATACACAAACGGCGTATTAAAAGACACCCATTCCTTATCTAGTGCACTAGTTTTTACCAAGGGCTGAGAATAAGGTGACACTTGAGTTTTACACACAGAGATACTCTCCCCACAGGTGACTGGTTACACAAACAACAGTGAAAAGTGGATCAGTGTGAATGTGCATTCATGCAAGCGTTTGTGTGTGTGTGTCTCTCTCGCTCTCTGAGACAGTGGGCAGACAGAGGGTCTGAGCGTGAGTGTGATTAAGGAAGCTCAGACTGTGCGGTGCCATGGGACATTTCAAAGCAGCTCTTTAATGGGCCTGACTCTTGGTTCTGTTTAATAGCGTGTAATTTAATGCAGTGGGCCAGGCTTTATTATAAAGAGATGTACATCATTTTACTCCCAAAGAGCCCTTGACATTTTTCTACTCCCTCTTAAAGATTGTTTTATCTTCAGATATTGTTTTAGGTTTGGCAGACTGTTGTATGTGTGTGTTTTGTATGATGGATTGCCCTTGGAGAGGGGTGGCCAAGGGAGGGTTGGTCTGTATGGTGTCAACACCCAGCCCGCTCCCCCTTGGCGAGGTGTTCTAAACGGGGTCAGCTCGTCCCTACGGCCCCTCTCCATAGCTGGGAGTTCCAGCTTAGATCCTCAACCCCAGCTCCTTACCTCCTCGCCCCCAGCACGACAAAGTACTTCTCAGAACGCCCTGCCCTGCCCTGCTCAGCCATGCCATTTCAACACAGCCCAGCACAGTCCAACCTACCAACCCAGATCACAAAACCCAACACAGCCCAATGACTACAGCCCCAGCTCCAACCCCCTGTGAGGGGGGCCTGGAGCACTGCAGAACGATGTTTACAACTATTCCTAATCTGCTGAGAGATTGATGGGCCCCCCTCCACCTCTCCCTCTTCCTCCTCCCCAACACATGGATTACTTTTAGCCTCTCTTTCTCTTACACTACTTACAAGAATAATGACACAGCTGTGACACTAGATACAGTAATAATAACAGTGGAAAATGTGAGCATCTTTCTCCTTGTTTGTGGATGTCTGCAGAGAACAGGGCATGAGTGCTGGATTCCATGGATGTCTGTGTCTTCACACACACTTTATTGTGCTTGCTGTTTGTTTGGTGCTCCTTGCGACTGGCTTTGGGCAATAGAGAGAGAGTGTGTACAGGAAATGCTCTATGGGTCTTCTAATGGTCCGACTCCCTCAGAGTGCGTGAATCAGATGGAGATGCTATGCTGCTATTTATTAACCTCTCTCATCAACCCTGTCCAGTGGATCGACAAAATATGCTTGAGTTATGATGCCATCAAGAGTGTGTGTGTCAAATCTCATCTAATTTTATTGGTCACACACATATTTAGCAGATGTTATTGTGCATGTAGCGAAATTCTTGTGTTCCTAACTCCGGCAGTGCAGTAATATCTAGCCATTCACAACAATATACACACATCTAAAAGTAAAATAATGGATTTAAGAAATATAGAAATATTAGGACAAGCAATGTCAGAGTGGCAGTGATCATCGAATCCCTGAGCTGACAAAGTCAAAATGTGTCGTTCTGCCCATGATCAGTTCCCCGGGCGCAGAAGATGTGGATGTTGATTTAAGGCAGCCCCCCCACACACCTGTCTGATTCAGAGGGGTTGGGTTAAATGCAGAAGACACATTTCAGTTGAATACATTCAGTTGTATTGAAGAGGTATCTGCTTTTCCCTAATGTATAATTGACTAAAATAGAGTAGAATAGTATGCACATATTAGATGAGTAAAGGAGTATGTAAACATATTTTTTATCTCACCTTTATTTAACCAGGTAGGCTAGTTGAGAACAAGTTGTCATTTACAACTGCGACCTGACCAAGATAAAGTAAAGCAGTGCGACACAAACAACAACACAGAGTTACACATGGAATAAACAAACGTACAGTCACTAACACAATAGAAAAAAAGAAAGTCTGTATACAGTGTGTGCAAATGGCGTGAGGAGGTAAGGCAATAAATAGGCCATGGTAGCGAAGTAATTACAGTTTAGCAAATTAACACTGGAGTGATAGATGAGCAGATGATGATGTGCAAGTAGAAATACTGGTGTGCAAAAGAGCAGAAAAGTAAATTAAAACAATATGGGGTTGCGGTAGGTAGATTGGGTGGGCTATTTACAGATGGGCTATGTACAGCTGCAGCGATCGGTTAGCTGCTAAGATAGCTGATGTTTAAAGTTAGTGAGAAATGAAATTTGTCTCCAGCTTCAGCGATTTTTGCAATTCGTTCCAGTCATTGGCAGCAGAGAACTGGAAGGAAAGGCGGCCAAAGTGGGTGTTGGCTTTGGGGACGACCAGTGAAATATACCTGCTGGAGTGCGTGCTACGGGTGGGTGTTGTTATCGTGACCAGTGAGCTGAGATAAGGCGGCGCTTTACCTGGCATAGACTTATAGATGACCTGGAGCAAGTGGGTCTGGTGACGAATATGTAGCGAGGCCAGCCAACTAGAGAATACAGGTCTCAGTGGTGGGTGGTATGAGGGGCTTTGGTGACAAAGCGGATGGCACTGTGATCGACTGCATCCATTTGCTGAGTAGAGTATTGGAAGCCGAAGTCGAGGATCGGTAGGATAGTCAGTTTTACGAGGGTATGTTTGGCGGCGTGAGTGAAGGAGGCTTTGTTGCGAAATAGGAAGCCGATTCTACATGTCATTTTGGATTGGAGTCTGGAAAGAGAGTTTACAGTCTAGCCAGACACCTAGGTATTTGTTGTCAGAACCGTCCAGAGTAGTGATGCTAGTCGGGCGGGCAGCAAACGGTTATTAAAGTGACCAGTGATTCCATGTCTATCTATGTAGCGCAGCAGCCTCTAAGGTGCAAGCTTGAGTAACCGGGTGGTATCCGGCTAGTGATGGCTGTTTAACAGTCTGATGGCCTTGAGATAGAAGCTGTTTTTCAGTCTCTCGGTCCCAGCTTTGATGCACCTGTACTGACCTCACCTTCTGGATTGTAGCGGGGTGAACAGGCAGTGGCTCGGGTGGTTGATGTCCTTGATGATCTTTTTGGCTTTACTGTGACATCGGTGCTGTAGGTGTCTTGAGGGGCAGTCAGTGTGCCCCCAGTGATGTGTTGGGCAGACCTCACCACCCTCTGGAGAGCCCTGCAGTTGCGGGCAGTGCTGTTGTCGTACCAGGCGGTGATTCAGCCCGACAAGATGCTCTTAATTGTGAATCTGTAAAAGTTTTAGGGTCTTAGGTGCCAAGCTGAATTTCTTCAGCCTCCTGAGGTGGAAGAGGCGCTGTTGCGCCTTCTTCACCACACTGTCTGTGTGGGAGGACCATTTCAGATCGTCAGTGATGTGTACACCAAGGAACTTTAAGCTTTTCACCTTCTCCACTGCGGTCCCGTCGATGTGGATAGGAGCGTGCTCCCCCTGCTGTTTCCTGAAGTCCACGTACGCACGTTTGTGCTTGTGTGTGCACGTCTGTGTCTGTCCATGTGTATGTTGATGTGGGGGGAGTGTGTAGGGATTTACACCCCATACCTGCCCTGCCAGGTCGTCTCTCAGGAACACTGAGGCTAACTGAAGCCAGCTGGGCTCGTCAAGCAGCCAGCTAGCCAGTAGCCACACTGATTTATCATGTTAGCCAAGCTATAGGCTAGCCACAATGGGTAGCTAATAGCTATAGGTTAGCCAAATGCTAGCCACGTTGATTTATAGAATTAGCCACTCTGGCAATGTTAGACCCAAGCTAATGATAGTCTAGTGTTGGCTTAACTTAGACTTTATTATCTTCAGAGAAAGACAGCGGGTTTAAACTATGATTTAAATAAAAACCACACGTGCACTTGCTCTCTCCCTCTTTCTCAGTCCCCCTCCTTTATGCTCTCTCTCTCTTCAGAGGGCGGGAGGGCTTCAGAGGGGGAGGGCTTGGGAGATGGGGGACATGCCACCCTGCCGAAAGCGTGTTGTGAGGAGAAGCAGACCTGTCTGCAGCAGTCAGTGCAGACATATTTAATGTGCCTGATGTAATGGGGCTGAATCAGCAGATAGCTCCGCTGGGAGCCATTAGACCAAACGTGTCATTAACCCCTTCCAGGCCCCAGCCCAGTCCCCTCTGCAGTCCCAGCCCCAAGTACTGCTCCAGGTGGAGAGGACACAGGGTAGGGGTGAATGGAGGACCGATCTGTGTCTCTCACTTTTGATTTTTCTCTTTGTCTCTTCCTTTCTAGGCATCCCCCTTTCCTCCAACCCGCCAAAAAACTGAGGGAGAGGGTGAGGGAAGGAAAGAGAGAGAGAGAAGTTTGCCTCTCTGGCTGCTGCTGTAGTGAGGATGGGGGTTTGAGGAGTTACCGCCTCCTTGCCTTTCAGATCAGTCTGAAGTATTTTTTTCCCTGCAGCTCGCTGTAGCCCGTTACAGCAGTTGGGAGAAGCAGCAGGCTCACAACACCTGCCAATCTTAATGCCAAACGTATGTGCAGTGAAACGGAGAGGGAGGGAGAGACGGGGGAGGGGAGGGAGGGAGCAAATGTTCCCTAAAGAGGGTGGCGGTGTTGTCTGACAGGTCTGTTGTCTGTGTGTGTAAGAGAGAGAGAGGGCTTGTGTTTTAGTGAGTGACTGAGTTTATCTTCTTGTGTGTATGTATGTATCTATGTATGTATGTATGCCTGCGTGTGTAGGTTGTTGCGTATAGTTTGTTACTTTCACAAATTGTACTTGGTAGTAACACCATCCCACAGTCTTTTCTCCTCATTACAGTGCAGCTAACCCATGACCATAAGAGGCTGAAGAGTGTGTGGGGGTGTGATTTATTTTAACACACACATGTTAAATCTCTAGACAGGTGTGTATCCCTTACTGTTCAAGAATGATCAAGTGTATCAGATTGGGTCGCCGTGTGTGTGTGTGTGTGTGTGTGTGTGTGTGGTCAGTAGGAGGCTCTGTCTATATCTCAGGTCCACATGTGTATACATAGCAGTGTGTGTGGGGTGTATAGTGTTATTCAGCAGTGTGTGTGGGGTGTATAGTGCTATGGAGCAGTGCTATACACCATACTGCTTGAATGAATGTTTACCGCCTGCTTCTGCCTACCACCGCTTAGTCAGATACTTAGATGCTTGTATGTTCAGTCAGATTATATGTAACGCAGGACACGCTAGATAATATCTAGTAATATCATCAACCATGTGTAGTTAACTAGTGACTATGATTGATTGTTTTTTATAAGATAAGTTTAATGCTAGCTAGCAACTTACCTTGGCTTACTGTTAACCCACCGTTCCTAGGCTGTCATTGAAACTAAGAATGTGTTCTTAACTGACTTGCCTAGTTAAATAAAGGTATACATTTTATTTTTATATTTAAAATAAAATAAAAATCTGCAAATCGGTGCCCAAAAATACCGATTTCCGATTGTTATGAAAACTTGAAATCGGCCCTAATTAATCGGCCATTCCGATTAATCGGACCTCTAGTGTGTATGGTGTATAGTGCTATGGAGCAGTGTGTGTGTATAGTGCTATGGAGCAGTGTGTGTGTAGGGTGTATAGTGCTATGCAGCAGTGTGTGTGTATAGTGCTATGGAGCAGTGTGTGTGTAGGGTGTATAGTGCTATGGAGCAGTGTGTGTGTAGGGTGTATAGTGCTATGGAGCAGTGTGTGTGTGTAGGGTGTATAGTGCTATGGAGCAGTTTGTGTGTGTATGTATGGTGTATAGTGCTATGGAGCAGTGTGTGTGTAGGGTGTATAGTGCTATGGAGCAGTGTGTGTATAGTGCTATGGAGCAGTGTGTATGGTGTATAGTGCTATGGAGCAGTGTGTGTGTATGGAGCAGTGTGTCTGTGTATAGTGTTATACTGCTGTGTGCTGCCTGTGTGTAAGAGCTAGGGGTCTCTACCTCTCTCTTTCCCCCCAGACCTCAGCAGCTTCACGTCATGTCTGTCACCTTTCCTCTGGCCACAAAGCTGCCCATTATAGACAGTGCTCAGTGACCAGAGCAGACCCTTACCAGCACCCCTCCGCCTTTCTCCTTCACAGAGCTCTACCCTTCTCCTGCTGCCCCCCCCCCCATGTTTCCAGTGTGATTGTGAATATGTCCTAGCTGGTCCAGTGTTCTCCAGGAGAGAGCAGAGTGGTTGGAGCAGGGCCAGGATCATCCCTTTTGGCTCCAATAAAACTAGTCAGCAAATCTGCTGCTGACTGATCCGCCTCCATCGCTCCTCTCATCCCCTTTCAGCCCTTATATCCCTCCTCTCATCCTTCTCTCCCTTTCCCTCGCTCCTCTCTTCCCTCTCTCACCCCTTTCACTCATCTCCCTATGGCTGAAGCTCTCTGGTTGTCTATGGCTGAAGCTCTCTGGTTGTCTATGGCTGAAGCTCTATGGTCGTCTATGGCTGAAGCTCTATGGTCGTCTATGGCCGAAGCTCTCTTTGGTCGTCTATGGCAGAAGCTCTCTTTGGCCGTCTATGGCTGAAGCTCTCTTTGGTCGTCTATGGCTGAAGCTTTCTTTGGTCGTCTATGGCTGAAGCTCTCTTTGGTCGTCTATGGCTGAAGCTCTCTTTCGTCGTCTATGACTGACGTGCTTGATGGTTTTCTATGGCTCCCTTTGGTTGTCAATGGCTGATGCACTCGATGGTTGAATATGGATGAGGCTCCCTATGGTTGTCTATGGCTGCAGGTCTCTATGGTTGTCTATGGCTGCAGGTCTCTATGGCTGTCTATGGCTGTCTATGGCTGAGGCCTTCCTGACACTGAACTCTGGTTGAGAGCAGAGAGTCCTGGAGTGGAGCTCTGTGGCCCAGAGGTGAACCAGCACTGCTCCAGGTCTGGACAGGTCCTGATTTACTCCTGCAGTCTGGAGACAGTATGTCGACAGAGCTGTGCTGTGGAGTGGACCCCTGGATCTTAAAGAGGGCCATAATTGGACTCTGTGCTTTTGGGAAACGCTTGCTACAGTACTACCTAATGCTGACACCTTTTGGGAGAGGGAGTTACGAAAGAGAGAGAGCGAGATAGTGGGGTTAATTCTGGGGAAAGATAAAGGTAGAGAGGAGAGTGAAAGGGAGGTTTTTCATGGTGTGGGGGAGGCAGGTAGGAAGAGGTAGAGTAGCCTCTTCTCTCAGGACAGCTACAGGACTCCCCCCAGTGTCCCATACTTACTCATTGCCTGACACTGAGAGCCCAGGGATTTTCACCTTTTAGGCACACACATAGCTGCACTCAGAAACTCACACTCTGCATTTACACACCCCACCACATGTTTTATTCACATTTAAATCTACACCCGTGTTCTCTCTTTCTCACACACAAACATACACAAACGTACGCTTGCTGCAGCAGGAGTCAAATGGCCCAATGTGTTAAAAGCATTAGGTAAGCACAAATCCAAAAGTGCTTCTCGGGCCGATATCAAGTGTCCTGCTTCATTACAGTGTGGTGTATACATTCAGCTGCATCTCTGTCCCCTTCTCCTCCACCTCCTCTCCTCCACCTCCTCTCCTCCACCTCCTCTCACCCTCTCCTCCACCTCCTCTCCTCCACCTCCTCTCACCCTCTCCTCCACCTCCTCTCACCTCCCCTCCTCCACCTCTCACCCCTCCTCCACCTCCTCTCACCCCTCCTCCACCTCCTCTCACCCCTCCTCCACCTCCTCTCCCCTTCTCCTCCACCTCCTCTCCACCTCCTCTCCTCCACCTCCTCTCCCCCCTCCTCCACCTCCTCTCACCTCCCCTCCTCCACCTCCTCTCACCTCCCCTCCTCCACCTCCTCTCACCCCTCCTCCACCTCCTCTCACCTCTCCTCCACCTCCTCTCACCCCTCCTCCACCTCCTCTCCCCCCTCCTCCACCTCCTCTCACCCCTCCTCCACCTCCTCTCACCCCTCCTCCACCTCCTCTCACCCCTCCTCCACCTCCTCTCCCCCCTCCTCCACCTCCTCTCACCTCCCCTCCTCCACCTCCTCTCCTCCACCTCCCCCCTTCCACCTCCTCTCACCTCCTCTCCTCCACCTCCTCTCCCCCCTCCTCCACCTCCTCTCCCCCTCCTCCACCTCCTCTCACCTCCTCTCCTCCACCTCCTCTCCACCTCCTCTCACCCCTCCTCCACCTCCTCTCACCCCTCCTCCACCTCCTCTCACCCCTCCTCCACCTCCTCTCCTCTACCACCTCCTCCACCTCCTCTCCACCTCCTCTCACCCCTCATCTCCCTCCACCTCCACCTCCTCTCCCCCAGGGGAGCTCTAAAAGGGAGCGGGATGTTTACTGAAGAGTAGATGGGGTATTATTATTTTAAGCATGTAGGCTTTCGTTGGCGAAGGAGCCTGTCCAATCATAGTGCTGATGTTTGGATGAAAGGTATATAAAAGTACACTTCAAAGCCCTGCAGCGGCCTTAATACGGCCGGACGCTGTTTATCTTTGTGGCACACACGCATATGCACACACACACACCCCAAAAAATAAGGAAAGTCATTTCTATCGCAGGATTTAAGAGGAAGGAGAGCGAGCGCGGTAGAGGTAAAAGTGCCACCTTTGATATGAGTTTAACAAGAAATCTCTTGTCCAGATTGGTAAAGAGGGGCTTTTTTTTCCCTTTGGCTATTTTGGGTCCTGATACAGTATTACAGAAGCTGACCAAGGAAATCTTCTGTGTTGACCGTTGAGAGAGAGAGAGATCAAACAGGGTGGGCTGAGACCGTATACAAAGCAACACCTCAGCACGTGAAGCCAACATAGACCTTTTCTGTGCAGCACAGCACTTGGCGTACCGTCCAGTCTCTAACAGGCAGCGCTAGGATAATGTTAGCGTTAGTCGTTTCTCACACTGTAAGCAGCCTCAGCCTTGTCAGCCACCTGCACACAGGAAAGAGCTGAGGCATAGAGGTCAGGGGTCACATACTAGACCAGAGGAGAAGGGTGAGATAGAAAATAGGGATGGCTGTTAAAGCTGGTGAGCCTTGCCAGCCACCTGCACACTGGAACAGGCTGAGGCAGAGGGGTCAGGGGTTAAAGGTCATCAAGGGAAGGTCATCACTGTCTTTGGCTGCCCATGGAGGAATCTCTAATGTAGACTGTGGACAACGAGAGGAGAGTGGGAAGGGATGAAAGGAGGTGGGGAGGAGTAAAAGAGAGAGTTAGATAGGGGTACAGAGACAGGGTAGTGAGGGGTAAAGAGAGAGAGGGTGGAAAAAGTAGGGTAAAGAGCGAAGGTCGAGACTGAGTAGGGAAGCAGGAGAGTTCCCTTTCACACTCGAGTCCTGGTTCTTGTGTAGCAAACTGTTTAAGTGTGGCATTGCTAATCTGGCCTCTCCATTAGTCAAGCCCCAAATCATCCATCAACACGGAGATCTCTCTCACACACATATACCCCAACAGGTTGAGAAAACAACTGTAAGCCCAAACTATCTCAACTCAATCATAAGCCCTCTGACAGGCTGGATTTCTAAACCAGAAGCCCAATAACAGAATAGGCTTTGTGTGATACTCTGCAGAATGCTAAGAAAGAGGAGAGAGAGCAGTGAGAGAAGAAAAGAGAGCAAAGGGATATCTTGGAGAGAGAGAGCGGGGGGAGAACATTGGAAAAGCCACGGAGGAGTGTTTTTCTAGTGGCCTTTGTGAGTAACGTCCTGTGTTGTCGCGGTGGTGTGTTCCAAACGGCAGGCTGGGGAGTTGGTAGGAGCTGCAGCCTCTTCTCAGCTGTCTCGATGGGTGTCATTGACTCCCACCGACACACCAGGGAAAAAAAACACTACACCCCCAAGACACACACACAGCAACCCCCCACCACCTCCCTCCCCTAAAACAGAAAAGGAAAATGGAACTTTAAAAGTGAAGGAAAAGTTTTGGGTAATCACTCTTCAGCTCTTGGTTGTGTGCTCATGCAACCCCCCCCCCATAACTCTGGCTGGTTGTAATAGATGAGGATAGCAGAGTGCATGTTTACGAGCGCGAGTGCTGGACTTGGCAGGCCTGAGTGCTCCTTCAGTGTCTCACAGTTCATCACAGCTCAGTGACTGGGCCCTGACTCAACCCGTGTCTCTTACACACAGTTTACATGGGGGGGAGGCTGTCATGCACCCAACCAAACCCCCCCCACTACCCCATACTGCACCTATCCCTGTTCACCCCCAGCCCTCTCTATCCCTAACCTCCCTGGTTTACTGTACCCTTACCTCGTATACCCCTTTGTGGCTGCACAGTATCTGTCTTATTCTTTGAAATTGAGCATTAAGTACAGTCCTACCATATTTTTTTTGTTGCCATTTACTCAACAATCTGTCTCTCTCGCTCTCTCTCTGTCTGTCTTTCTCTCGCTTTCTCTCTCTCTCTTTGTCACTGTCTTGCGCTCTCTCTCTTTGTCTCTCTCTCTAGTGGTCGTATGCGTTGGAGAAGCCTAACACTGGCAGTGTGTTCAGCCTGGCCTGGTCGGCAGACGGGACACAACTCGCGGGGGCTTGTGGGAACGGACACGTCATCTTCGCCCACGTGGTGGAGCAGCGCTGGGAGTGGAGGAGCTTCGAGATCACCCTCACCAAGAGGAGGACCATGCAGGTAGAACACACAGATCACCCTCACCAAGAGGAGGACCATGCAGGTAGAACACACAGATCACCCTCACCAAGAGGAGGACCATGCAGGTAGAACACACAGATCACCCTCACCAAGAGGAGGACCATGCAGGTAGAACACACAGATCACCCTCACCAAGAGGAGGACCATGCAGGTAGAACACACAGATCACCCTCACCAAGAGGAGGACCATGCAGGTAGAACACACAGATCACCCTCACCAAGAGGAGGACCATGCAGGTAGAACACACAGATCACCCTCACCAAGAGGAGGACCATGCAGGTAGAACACACAGATCACCCTCACCAAGAGGAGGACCATGCAGGTAGAACACACAGATCACCCTCACCAAGAGGAGGACCATGCAGGTAGAACACACAGATCACCCTCACCAAGAGGAGGACCATGCAGGTAGAACACACAGATCACCCTCACCAAGAGGAGGACCATGCAGGTAGAACACACAGATCACCCTCACCAAGAGGAGGACCATGCAGGTAGAACACACAGATCACCCTCACCAAGAGGAGGACCATGCAGGTAGAACACACAGATCACCCTCACCAAGAGGAGGACCATGCAGGTAGAACACACAGATCACCCTCACCAAGAGGAGGACCATGCAGGTAGAACACACAGATCACCCTCACCAAGAGGAGGACCATGCAGGTAGAACACACAGATCACCCTCACCAAGAGGAGGACCATGCAGGTGTTTCAGGTTCCTTTTGCCATATGCTTAGTTAGCCCTCCAGAAAAAGTATTCATATTTTCTTCTCTTAAGAAGCCAAACAGTCCCCGAGCCTAAATGAATTAATGAGACAGCTAACTGAGGGTGAATGGGCTGGTGTGAGAGGCAGACGCTAGTGAGGCTATTTTAAAGGGCCAGACTATTCCCCAGGCCTGGGTACTTGTGTCTATACATTATGATATAAGCCTCCCAGTGTGGACCAGTGACAATGGCCAGCCTGTATAGCAGCCTCCATCACGGAGTGTGTTTAAACTTCAGAAACCACCAGGTTGCGTTTACACGCGGTCAACACACCCCCGCGCACACACACACAGAAACGGACACACACACATACGTGGCTAAACGCATACGTGCACACTCTCCATAGACAACCCTCACTGAGCACTGTTTGCATTAACCAAACAAACCTGTGTCTTCAGCCATTTATTTTCAGCCTTACAGGGTTTTTTCTCTCCCTCTCTTTTTTAAAAGTGCACATCTGCCAATGGTTTGTGAATCAGGCGGCTAAATTTACCACCTCGCGGTTAAACATTTTTATTCCTGGTTGTTTGGTGAGTAAATTTGGGTTGTTAGTGGGGGTTAAAGAAGGATGATGTTTAAACCCTTAAATAAATACGCACCACACCTTTTACCTGCTGGTGGAAAACCATATTCAATTCATTCACTCATTCACTCATTCATTCACTCATTCATTCATTCACTCATTCATTCACTCATTCATTCACTCATTCATTCATTCATTCACTCATTCATTCATTCACTCACAGGGAAATGTGGAAGACATTTTGTTTATCCTAACAGGTGAAAAAAGTAGAAAGGCACATATGTTTACACACCAGGCATTTCTGTCCCCTCCTGTCCTATGCTTAGACATGGGCCGATTCCTTGTATATATCAACAGTAAATACTCTCTTGAGTTTACGTGAGTGCATCCATGCCTACTATACATCGATGAGTGTCTCAGAAAACATGTCCTGTGTGTGTATGCTATAGTCTGTTTGTTACAATTTGTTTGTTAGTATTTCAAATGATTTGTTACTCAATGTCTGTATCTGTTTATGCATGTCAAGATCTGAGCTACATCTGCATGTTTGTGTGTATGTCTGTGTTCCTAAACAGTCCCTCTCTCTCTCTCCCTCTCTCTCTCTCTCTCTCTCTCTCTCTCTGTCTGTCTCTCTGTCTCTGTCTCTGTCTCTGTCTCTCTCTCTCTATTCATCACCCAGGTGAGGAACGTGGTGAATGATGCGGGGGATGTCCTGGAGTTCAGGGACCGGGTCATCAAAGCCTCTTTGGCCCATGGTCACCTAGTGGTCACCACCTCTCTCCAGTGCTATGTCTACAGTGCTACGAACTGGAACACCCCTCTCATCTTTGACCTGAAGGAGGGGACTGTCAGCCTCATTGTACAGGCTGAGAAGTAAGTCTCTCTTTATCCTTCTGTCTCGCTCTCGTTATGTCACTCCTCCCTCTCTTAGTTTTTCCTGTCTCATCTATCTCTGTTACACGTATCTCTCTGTTGCGCGTATCTCTCTGTTGCGCGTATCTCTCTGTTGCGCGTATCTCTCTGTTGCGCGTATCTCTCTGTTGCGCGTATCTCTCTGTTGCGCGTATCTCTCTGTTGCGCGTATCTCTCTGTTGCGCGTATCTCTCTGTTGCGCGTATCTCTCTGTTACGCGTATCTCTCTGTTGTGCGTATCTCTCTGTTGCGCGTATCTCTCTGTTGCGCGTATCTCTCTGTTGCGCGTATCTCTGTACCCCGTCCTTTTCATTCCCTCCCCCTCTTTCTCCTGCCAAAGACGTGTGTGTGTCTGTGTGTGTCTGTGTGTGTCTGTGTGTCTGTGTGTGTCAGTGTGTGTGCGTTTGCGAGAACTGTGTGAGTGTGTCCAATTGCCAGAGCAAGTCTGACTGAGGAAGTCTGACTGAGGAAGTCTGACTGAGGAAGTCTGACTGAGGAAGTCTGACTGAGGAAGTCTGACTGAGGAAGTCTGACTGCAGTGGGAAACAGAGAGAGAGACTTCTAATCATTCTCTCTAATGAGTTGTTCCACCTCACAAAGCAAAATAAAGAGGATTTCAACTCCCACCATCTCAGATTGTTCTGAAATTGTTTCTGTTAGAAACAGATAAGATGCAACATGATTTTGTTGAAATATAATTTGATCTCTGAGAAATTAAGATAATTTATTGCACCCAAAAGACACACATGGACCACCCACACCACACACCCTACTCCAATCCCACCCCAACAACAACTATATAGTATCTGTTCTGTATGTCTGACAAGTAGTATGTGGCTCTGAGGAATGTTTCTTCATGCTATGTAATGTATTCCCAGTGAATTTGGTGGTGGCTTTTGTTCCCTGTTCAGAGAAATGAGTCATTGCATTTTGTATTATCTTGGCTCCATCTTGCAGTTTATGCTCTCCTCTCTACCATTCCCACTCTCCTCTTTGTTGCTCCCTCCTGCTTCTATCACCCCTCTCCATCTCTGTCCCTAACCCTGCTTTCTATCACCCCTCTCCATCTCTGTCCCTAACCCTGCTTTCTATCACCCCTCTCCATCTCTGTCCCTAACCCTGCTTTCTATCACCTCTCTCCATCTCTGTCCCTAACCCTGCTTTCTATCACCCCTCTCCATCTCTGTCCCTAACCCTGCTTTCTATCACCCCTCTCCATCTCTGTCCCTAACCCTGCTTTCTATCACCCCTCTCCATCTCTGTCCCTAACCCTGCTTTCTATCACCTCTCTCCATCTCTGTCCCTAACCCTGCTTTCTATCACCCCTCTCCATCTCTGTCCCTAACCCTGCTTTCTATCACTCCCCCTCGTCTTTATCTCTCCATCTCTCCCCTTCTCCTCTTTATTTTGGCTCCTTCCTCAGACACTTCCTGTTGGTGGATGGGACGGGGGTGTATGTGTTCTCCTATGAGGGCCGTCTCATCTCCACGCCCAGATTCCCCGGCATGAGAACAGACATCCTCAACGCCCAGTCCGTTTCCCTTAGCAACGACACCATCGCCATCCGGGACAAGAGCGATGAGAAGGGTGAGTGGAACGCCAGTCGAGCTGTCCCTACACTACCACAATACAATACCAAACTTCATTGTCCACACAGCGGGGAGAGATTTGCGCTTGGCCTCTTCCCTCAAATGACATTTACAGCCGTTAAACACATTGAAACATCAGGAGCACTTTGTCAACAAGAGGATTACACTTCACCAGGAGATAAAACGCTGGAGAAATAACTCTAACAGGACTGGAACAATGACCGTTTGTAATCAGACTCTCTCTCTCTTTCCTCCCCTGCCTCTTTTCTTTTCCTTCAGTCATCTTTCTGTTTGATGCCCTGACGGGGAAAGCCCTGGGTGACGGGAAGCCCCTGACTCACAAGGTGGGTGATTCACCAACTAACACACACCAACAGTCAGTCACAGCACACACTACACTCTCCTGTTAGTGTGCACACACCGACCTGAGACGTGTCTACGTCTTAATCCCTACTGATACATTGAGCAACCTGTTAGGATTGGGGGAGGGTAAGCTGATCCTGGATCTGTGCCTCAGGGTAGCTGTGGGACAGTGTGAGAGTAAGTGTGGTGGGTTCCAGCGACACCAACAGGCCAGGGTGAAAAGGTCAGGGAGCCAAGGGGAGAAGGCAGAGAGAAGAATTAATGGTGTTGAGGGAAAAACAAGAAACTTGATAGTTAAGAGGGACACGTACAGATTGTGAGGAAACTGGAGTGAGTGCATGTGTGTGAGAAAGAGATGGAGGAAGGAGAGAAAGGGGGAGGGTTATGGAGTGAGAATAGGATTGAAAGGGATAAAGAGAGAGGGAGTGAATTAGAGAGGGAGAAAAGGAGAAGTAGTAGCCAGGATCAGTAGTTACTGTTTGTCAGCATGGCTGTCTCTGCCAGCACTCCACAGCTCCAAGACAGAGGAGCACTGCACTGAAGCCAGCTGGCTCTGACACACACACACACACACACACACACACACATACAGTCACACACACACACACACACACACACACACTCCTGTTGGGGAGTATGGGCCAGGAGCTGTAGGGTCAGACTGCTGGCACCCCCCCACTTGCCTCCCCCATTTCTCCCTCCTGGCTCCTCTCTCCCTCTTACCTCTTTCCTCCACATCTTCCCTCTGAGTCGAGTCTCTTCCCTCTGATCTGGGCTCAATTGTTCCCTCCTAGTCCTCCTGTGTACTCAGGGCTGTACTGGGGACTAGAGAGTGTGGAGGAGGAGAGGAGAGGGCCTGTGATTTGGGTGATCATGTGTTGAGAAGAGATGTGTATCAAAAGACACTATTGTAAATGTATGTGTTATGGGGACTGGTGGGGTTTGACACTGGTGGTTCAGTTAGCCCTGTTAATGTGAACCAGGTCTCTCCCACACAACGTTCTGCCTCCCATTTCTGTGTGTGTGTGTGTGTGTGTGTGTGTGTGTGTGTGTGTGTGTGTGTGTGTGTGTGTGTGTGTTCGTGTGTTCGTGTTCTCTCCCCAGATGGAGGTGGTGGAGATAGCTCTGGACCAGTGTGGCCCGTCCAGCGATAGGAAGATTGCGGTCATAGATAAGAACCGTGACCTGTATCTGACCGCTGTCCATCGCCTCTACAGAGAACACAACATCTGCAAGATAGGTAGGGGAGGGGGGGAATAGATTTCAAGCTGCTTTGTGTTGTTAAGCACCTAAAGCCTACCAGATAGATAACGTCATCCTTCTTTCCATAACCCACATGCACTATGGTCTACACACCATGTGTTAGAGGTTATAGTTAGTTATTCTGAGTGTTGTCAATAAGACGGTGTTGTCTATCTCTATTCTGTCCTATAGGCACTATGGTCTACACACCATGTGTTAGAGGTTATAGTTAGTTATTCTGAGTGTTGTCAATAAGACGGTGTTGTCTATCTCTATTCTGTCCTATAGGCACTATGGTCCACACTATGGCCTGGAACGACTCTGCTAACATCCTGTGTGGTATTCAGGACACACAGTTCACCGTGTGGCACTATCCCAGTGCTGTCTTCACTGACAAGGACCTGCTGCCTAAAACACTCTACATGAAGGACGCCAGGTAACGTGCACGCAAACACGCACACACAAAACACTTCCCCATTATCGGCAATAAAAGGTCATGGATCGTCTTCATGTCAGATGTGTTCATGTTGTGTAAAAGCCGTTGATGAATCACTGAAGAGATTCCTGAGTGGCTGCCCTTAGGCTCAGTGGCTGTCTGTACAGAATGTATTTATATGTCTATCTGTCCCCCTCCACAGTGAGTTCAGCCGTGCGCCCCACATCCTGAACTACGTGGGGACCCAGGTGACGGTGCGTCGCTGTGACGGCTCGTTGGTGTACAGCAGCGTGTCTCCCTACCCTGCCCTGCTGCACGAGTACAGCGCCTCCTCTCGCTGGGAGGACGCACTGCGCCTCTGCCGCTTTGCCAAGGTAACACACACCTGACAGGAGTGGCAACTGATAGGGGACATTCCCTGGTGACTCCCTGGTCCTGTGTAGCACAGAGCACACATCATATTCAACTCCAAATTTTGTACAAAACACATCTTTAAAAAACTCTTGACATTATGCTGAAAATGAAATAATGGTCTGGAATATGCCAGTGTCAAGCAATGTGTAACACCAGGCCTGCTGTCTCCCTGGCCCTGCTCCTACCCTACCCAGGAGAGGGGACTGATCTGTGCCCTGAGCCCTTCTCTTAAAGCCAGTTATTTAGAATAAATGGTGTAATTAGCGGCCTGTAATTGCTAGCACATTGTGGGCTGCAGCAGAGCAGTGCAGGGCAAGAGGGACCAGAGAACCAGAGCCCGGGTCCCAGGGGAAACACTCAACCCCGAGAGGGGCCACAGGTCTGGGTCCTGGGGGGGTTGGTGATAGGGGGGTTAGGGGCCTGAGGGAATATTGAATGGGATTCCTCCAGGGTTCTAGTGTTCTGATAGACCTTATGGCTTCCCCCCACTATAGCGTGAGAACAACAGTCAGCGTGGGGACTCACTGCCACTCTTTGACAGTGGGGTGTGTGTGTGTTTGTCTCAATGTCTTGTCTCAGTGTCGGTGTGTCAAATTTCTGTACTCATGTCTGTCTGATTGTTTCATGTCTTTGTCCGTGATGTTCCTCTGTTGGTGTCTCGCACCCCCTCACTGAGTCTCTGTGTACTAGACCTCTGAGGAAGAGGTGAGTCTCTCTCTCGTTCATTTACATCTTTCCACGTCTCCCTTTTACCCCTGTTCTCGCCTTTGTCAATCTCCTCTTGTCTTCTTCCTCTTCCTCCTATCCCTTACTTTAGTTCTTCTCCTCATCTGCCACCGTATACAGTATGGATCATATACACACATGAAGATATTGACTGGATACTTCAAGAGAACGTAGTCCTTCAGTGTGCGTTTGTTGGTTGGGGTTGATGTCTGTGTGCGTGCCATGAATGAGTGTGTGTGCCCACTGCCCATGTGTGTTTACTTTCTGGTTGGTGTGTGTTTGTCTGTAAGATGGTGTATGTAAATGACGTGTCCTGCAGCCCTGGGCCTTGGCATGGTGAAGGGTCCATGACGGAGCCACTGGGCTGGAGCTTTTAACGAGACACGGCCAGCAGCTTTTAATTAGTTTCTAATTAGCTTGGGTGACACCATTTACCGTATTTAACCTCTCCAACACACACACACACACACACACACACACACACACATGCAGCCAATCCCTGAACCCCAACCCCAGTGAGAGCCTTCACAGTGTGCGCTGCATGGGTTATGATGCAATAACCACAACCCTGGAGAAGGATGGCTAGAGGGGACAGGGGAGGGGAGAGGGGAGGTGAAGTGGGTAAATGCAATACTTTTAGAAAGTATTCATACCCCATAACTTATTCCACATTTTGTTGTTACATCCTGTATTAAAAATGTATGTAATTGTTTTGTTTTTCTCACCAATCTACACACAATATCCCAGAATGGCAAAGTGTTTTTTTGTTGTGTGCAAATGTATTGAAATTGAAAAGCATAAATATCTCATTTACATAAGTATTCACACCACTGAGCCAGTACATGTTACAATCAACTTTGTCTTTCTGGGTAAGAAAAGTATTTCTGGGTAAGTCTCTTAGAGCTTTGCACTTCTGGATTGTACAATATTAAAAAAATAATAATAATAATTCTTCAAATTCTGTCAAGTTGGTTGTTGATCGTTGCTGGTCACCCATTTTCAAGTCTTGCCTTAGCTTTTCATGCTGATTTAAGACAACTGTAACTAAGCCACTCAGGAACATTGTTTTGTCTTGGTAAGCAACTCCAGTGTAGATTTGGCCTGCTGAAAGGTGAATTTGTCTCCCAGTATCTGATGGAAAGCAGACAGAACCAGGTTCTGGATTTTGCCTATGATTAGCTCTATTATGTTTCCTTTTATCCCCCCAAAAAAACTCTAGTCCGTGCCGTAACCCATAACATCACTATGCTTAAAAATGTGAAGAGTGGTACTCAGTGATGAGTTGTATTGAATTTGCCCCAAATAACGCTTTGTATTCAGAACTTAAAGTTAATTTCTTTGTCACATGTTTTGCAGTTTTAATTTATTACCTTGTTGCAAATGGGATGCATGTTTTGAAATATTGTTATTCTGTACAGGCTTCCTTATTTCCACTCTGTCAATTAGGTTAGTATTTTGGAGTAACTACAATGTTGTTGATCCATCCTCAGTTTTCTTCTATCACAGCCATTAAACTCTGTAACTGTTTTAAAGTCACCATTGGCCTCATGGTGAAATCCCTGAGGGGTTTTCCTTCCTCTCTGGCAACTGAGTTAGGAAGGACACCTGTACATTTGCAGTGACTGGGTGTATTGACACAACATCCAAAGTGTAATGAATAACTTCACCATGATCAAAGGGATATTTAATGTCTGCTTTTTGTTTATTTTTACCCATCTACCAATAGGTGCCCTTTGCGAGGCATTGAAAAATGTCCTTGGTCTTTGTGGTTGAATCTCTGTTTGAAATTCACTGCTTGACTGCGGGACTTTACAATTATCTGTATGTGTGAGGTACAGAGATGAGGTAGTCATTCAGAAATCATGTTAAACACTATTATTGCACACAGAGTCCATGAAACTTATTATGTGACTTGTTAAGCACATTTTTACTCCTGAACTTATTTAGGGTTGCCATAACAAAGGGTTGAATTCTTATTGAGTCAAGACATTTCAACTTTACATTTTTTATACATTTGTAAAAATGTCTAATAACATAATTCCACTTTGACATTATGGGATATTGTGTGTAGGCCAGGGAATCCAAATGTAATCCATTTTAAACACAACAAAATGTGGAAAAAGTCAAGGGGTGTGAAAACTTCCTGAAGGCACTGTATGGAAGAAGGAGCGTCACCCCTTTTAATAGCCACCCCTCCTCCTTCCTCCCCCCATTTCTGGTAAGGGTTTGGTCTTTCGTGGCCGTGTGGTTTTTCCCGGAGTGGGAGGAGTTTTGTGGGGAAATCCTGTTAGCCAGGTATGGAGGATTAGCCCGTTGTGGATACTTTCATGGCACTGAATTGTTGTTAACAGACACGCGTATACACACACACTTGCGTAAAGATTGACACAAGCATGCACACATGCTTAAACACACACACACAGATACACACATGCTGATAGGCCTGTACACAAACAACCATGCTGTACACAGTCACACAAACATGGGCAGCCCAGCAGTGTGACTAAATCCCAAGGCAGGCTCTAACAGTGAGCCAACACCACAATGGACCACATCGCTCCTCTGATTGGAGGAAACTGTCCCATCTCTCTCTGACCAGCATTTAGTGGCTTTAGCAAAGGATGATTTCGTTGTTGTTGTCTTCACGGTTTTATGACCAATGTTTGTCTTAATGAAGGATTCAGATGAGATGACAGGATGCATGAGGATGTTGTTCTGGGCTTTGCTTTCAGCGATACCGTTGAGTGTGACTGTAAGAGTGAATGGGAGTAACATTATGTCTGTGTGCGTCTAAGTACATCTGCGTGTCCTGAATGAGTATGATATCAGAATCACACACGGAAGTCAGATTACAGGGTGTGTGTGAGTGTGTTCTGTCACACTAACGAGGCCTGTGTTGTGAGGATGAGCAGACTGGTAATGGGAAGAGTGTCCCTGTAGAGACGCCAGTGCAATGTCCCTCCTGTCTCTCTAATAACACACAGCCCTCTTCTCTCTCAGTGCCCTGTCCCTTTAATGACCTAGGGGAGCAGGGCTAGACTAGCCCCGCTATGCAGGGCCTGTGGTCAGGGCTGGGCCACACGCTACGCCCCGGCGCCACCACCAGACTGTCAGGCTGAACAGCAGTTCCACCCCACCACCCCATATACCCTTGCTCTATGGCACTTTTTAAAATATATTTAACCCTTATTTTACCAGGCTAGTGTGTGTGTGTGCTCGTGTTTATTTATGCTAAGACGATGCGTGTATGGCAAATGTAATTTCTTATTTTCTTAATGTCTGTCTCCGTTCCTATAGGACCAGTCACTGTGGGCGTGTCTCGCTGGCATGGCAATGGCCAATAGGGAGTTGACGACAGCAGAGGTGGCCTACGCTGCCATTGGAGAGGTAATCCATCAATCACTCAAATCTCACTCTCTTTCCTTTTCTCCTCCACATGTATACAGGAATGGAAGTAAATGTAATTCTGTTTTTCCATATTTCTCTCCCCTCTGTCGCTCTCTCCAGGTGGATAAGGTGCAGTATATTAACTCTATCAAGGATCTGCCATCTAAGGAATCTTCAGTGGCCCACATGTTACTGTTCAGTGGTCATGTCCAGGAGGCTGAGGCCACTCTGCTACAGGCTGGCCTGGTCTACCAAACCATACAGGTCCACATCAACCTCTACAACTGGGACAGGTCTGTTTGTCTCAATGTCTGTCTGTCTGACTTGTCTTTTTGCCCGTCTGTCTATGTATACTTACATATGCGTCATCTGCCCTCAGGGCGTTGGAGCTGGCAGTAAAACATAAGACCCATGTGGACACAGTGCTGGCCTACAGACTCAAGTTCCTGCAGGACTTTAGCAAGAAAGAGACCAACAAGAGGTTCATGCAGTACGCTGACGGGGTAGGATATGCCATTGCTTTTGATATAGTGACCACTGAGCAGCAGTAGTTGTAAAGACTTCTTCTCTTCGAACCCAGACAGTATTTTGTTACAAGAGGCAATGTGCCCTTTCTGTCATACTATGCCTCATTAGACTGACCCACTTCTCTATTCTCTCTCTCCATCAGGTGGAGGTGGACTGGGAGAAGATCCAGGCAAAGGTAGAGATGGAGCTGGTTAAGGAGAGAGAGAAGGCTGCCACCACCTCTGTCAGGAGCAGCCTGGCCTCCCGACGCTGAGCCTCAACCCTACACCTCTGACTTCATCCAGGGACCAATTGTACATAATATTTTCAAATGGTCATTTATCAAACATGGTTAGTGTTATTTTTGTGTTTTTTTTATTTTTATTGATATTTCTTTTCTTCAATGAACTTACATGCCTTATTCTCTGAGAATGTACATATGTGGATGTTTAATAAATACATATTTATCAGATCGGTCAACTCTCCTGAAATATTTCTCCTCCTGAAATATCTCCTCAACTGCTATTTCAATTCAATGCAGTCAGCCCCAGGCCAGTCCATTTTAACTAGTAATCATAGATGTTTAGTGTGTGTTTGTGTTAAGTATTACAGCTTTAATGAATATTCTCTGGCGGTGTGAAACTGCTTGTCAAGCAGCATCCTCCCCTGACAGAGGTCCAGCCCATCATTATGCCATTAGACCCTATCTATCTCCACTCCCAGCACGCACTCTACCCCGGCACACACTCTACCCCAGCACACACTCTACCTCACTCTACCCCAGCACACACTCTACCCCAGCACACACTCTACCTCACTCTACCCCAGCACACACTCTACCCCAGCACACACTCTACCTCACTCTACCCCAGCGCGCACTCTACCCCACTCTACCCCAGCACGCACTCTACCCCACTCTACCCCAGCGCGCACGCACTCTACCCCAGCGCGCACGCACTCTACCCCAGCGCGCACGCACTCTACCCCAGCGCGCACGCACTCACTCTACCCCAGCGCGCACGCACTCTACCCCAACGCGCACTCTACCCCAACGCGCACTCTACCCCAGCGCGCACTCTACCCCAGCGCGCGCGCACGAGCACTCAAACACCACCCCAGCAGGGAAGCCAGGAGCATCAGGATGGATTCCTGATTACAGAGCAAGACTGAATCATTAAGTTCAGCCTCTCTGACACCCCCTTCTCTTCATGTCCTCTTGGTCTCTCTTGCTCTCTGTTTTTCCATGCTATAAACTCCTGGTCACTCAGGTATTATCAGAAGTACAGGCTAGAATGACCTCCCTCCATCCTTCCCCAGATAACTGGCCGTTCTTGTCTAGAGTAAAGTTAGAGGGGGACGGGTAGCTATGATGCCAGTGGTAGTGTGGAAGCTCTCCAGTCATCTCTGACCCAAGAGGAGCAGCACTCTGTATCAGCCAGGTGTTACCACCAGAATACACACACCTCAACGCACGTGTTCCCTGAACTCTTACACAGGTATGATCAGACACACAGCACACAGGTAAAACACACAGACACTTCAACAAATACATACAGACCTAAAACACACACCCAGTCATACACACAGACTTGAAAACCCCATGTCCAAACCAAGCTGCTACTACTAAAGCTCAGACACTGACGAAGCATAATGTAGGATTTATCAGGAGCTTAATGCACATTGATCTGGCCTTGGTTTCTCTGCTTTTTTTTTTACCCACTAAGGCATTGAATAACTGCTCCATTGGCATAATCTGTTGTTAGATACCCAGAATTACCTGAAGGAAATCCATCAGTGTCCAACACAATAGGCCGACCCTGTCTGAACGGTATAGGATTACGCTACAGTCAGACAAACTAGCTTTCCCATTATGGTGATCCATAACGGTCATGGCCAGAATCCCTGTTGAAAATGATGGAATTATTGAGACAAGGAAGTCTGGCTGAAGCGCATACAGTATTTATCATACAGTACAAGTGTGCTGACATCGCTTCTATAACCCAAACTCCCAACGAGTATCCTTTAGTTTCTCATTGCTTGTCCACTCTTATGCACTTCAGATAAACCAGTTAGCTCAAGTGATTGGGCTCTTGGAGGGTTGGTGCATCTCAACGGCCCACTGTTCCACAGAAAGACTAATGATAAATGTTCTCGCCCATCCTACTCTGGATCGGCTATCTGAGTCTGCAGCTCCAGCTGCCAGCCTCTTTATTTACTGCTGTCTATTCAATACTTCTGTATTGTCTATCAGTCATCTTCCTGCCTGTTTACATGCAGGGCATGCCTGTATTAAAGTGCTCTAATGCTGATGATGTCGATAGTTTTGTCATTCATCTATGGCCGCTACATCAAAGACAAACTATCAGAGCTGGTCTCTGCTCACTGATCACTACATGGTAACTCAACCTTGGACCAGTGTTTAGGGACATCATCTCTGAGAGGAGGGAGGGATGAGATGTGTTCATGCTGCAGAATGTGTGAGCTGAGCTCTCTGATACATTGGATAAAAGAACTTGCTGATGTAACTAAATGTGAGGCATAGCCTGTATAGGTGTGTTGGAGAGAGTGTTTGTTTTCATACCATGGTGTGACTATTACTTTTGAATCCCCACTAGGCCACTGAAAACTGCACTAGGTGATTCTCCTAGACCCTGCCCATGACCCCACTCTCTTAGGGTGTCGCAGGGAGAATTAGGATATGAAGGGAAAATTCACACATGAATATTAATAATACACAGTTGTATATGTGTGAAATAGGACAAGTATAAGCACCCACCAAGTTATCATTGTTATTATGACATTATGCACATTTCTAGGCTGTAGATATAACAATGAATAGAAGTCTTTCAGGCCCAGCAGAATCAAAAACTCATTCTCTGCCTGTTCATCCAATTTTTAAAAAATGAAAATAAAGAATAAGATGGAGAAAGCCAACTGTCTCACGGTGCCTTTGGAAATTGAACCGTTGAAGCGAAACTTCAAGTGATTGTACCGGTGCCAAATGTGCAGCCTGTCAATACACAAAAGAGCGCTAATTTCACCAACCATCTCCTTTTTATTATCTAATTTTCTCATACCAGGTCTTAATTTGCATACAAAAGGGGAATCATCTGCCCAATCGTATAAAACTCTCGTCATTGACCAATTTGCCAGTTCCTATTATTTTCAGCATGAATTGCTACAAATTGGAATTACACTTAAGTTATTATATAGCATGTAAGTCTCTCCTTTAGTTCATACTAAAATAAAAATGATTTCATTTCATAGTTCATCACATTGTCAGACAGAATTCTGTGAGGCGCTTGTGTTGTGTCCTGAAGTGCCCTGTTGCTCTTCTCTGGGTATCGGTCCTCCCCTCGTCCCTCCGTCCGCAGCAGGCTCCTCCGAACTGACCAGTAAGTTATCATCCGACCGGTCTCTGTGCACCTGCTGCATGGTCTCCTCATAGGTCGGCAGGTACTTCACCTCGTCATATGCGGGGAGCAGCACTGGCGAGGTGAAGTCCCCAAAACTGTATTCGGGGTACCGGTCCAGTAGGGTGTCCTGGGACGCGGTTGCGTGTCCGTGGAAGAGGGAGGGCTCCTCGGGGTGTTCGGGGTGGAGGTGACCGCGCGGCCGCGGGCAGATGATGCGCTGAATGAAGTAGCCCATTGCGAAGAGGAGCAGCAGAATCAGGATGCCCGATAGCTTGCGCGTCACCCAGCCCACGTTGTCAAAGAATATATGCAGCGGGATCTTGCAGCAGCGCACCGCGGAGCTCGTGCTACTGTTGCCCGTAACGGTAGGGGGGCAGCACTGCTGGCCCTCGACGCACTGGACCTCTCCACAGCTGCGGAGCAATTGGCAGGAGGAAATCATGACCGCGGACAGAAAGGTGACGCTGCACATGCACGTCCTGCTGCTGGTGGGTAGACGAAACATTATTTAAATATACTAGTCGGTTCGTCAGGTTAGGATAGACCTGTGCGCGTGCGTCCCCGCCGTCAGGTTTCTCTTTTGGTGAGAAAGAGTGCACAGCAGTCTTAGCTACTACGCCTGCTGCCTGTTTGTTCCAATCCTCTTCCTTCATCTGCTCTCCGGAGAAGGCTACTGCAGAGTAAGGATAGTCACCCGCTCCCCGGTTCTGCGAGTGAGATGAGTATCCTCTTCTACCGTTTGTCAGAGCGCGGGAGAAGACCCTCAGTAAAAAAAAAAAACGTATTTTCCAGACGTTGAAGTCAGGTGCATTTTAGGTGCTGAATGAAAGGTGAAAATACATTTTTCCGAACGTCGAGAATATGTATTTTACTGTTCTTAAGAAAAAGTATTTTATAGACGTTGAAATCAGGTGCGTTTCAAGTGCTGTAAAGAAAGGTGAAAATATGTATTTTTGGTCTTTTCCGCATGTCAATATGTATTTTTCGGATTTTATATCAGTAAAAATATGTATTTTTCAGTCATTGATTCTATATCCAAATGTCAACTGCACATACAGTGTATTCGGGAAGTATTCAGACCCCTTGACGTTTTCCATATTTTGTTACTTTACAGCCTTATTCTAAATGTATTAAATAAATAAAACATGCTCATCAATCTACACATAATACTCCATAATGACAAAGTGAAAACAGGTTTTTAGAATGGTTGCAAATGTATTAAATGTAAAAAACAGAAATACCTTATTCAGACCATTTGCTATGAGACTCGAAATATACCTCAGGTGCATCCTGTTTCCATTGACCATCCTTGAGATGTTCAACAACTTGATTGGAGTCCACCTGTGGTAAATTCAGTTGATTGGACATGATTTGGAAAGGCACACAAATCAAATAAAATTTTATTGGTCACATACACATGGTTAGCAGATGTTATTGCAGTGTAGTGAAATGCTTGGCTTCTAGTTTCTGACAGTGCAGTAAAATCTAACAAGTAATCTGACAATTCCACAACAACTACCTAATACACACACTTAAGTAAAGGGATGGATTAAGAATATGTACATATAAATATATGGATGAGCAACGACCGACCAGCATAGGCAAGATGCAATAGATGGTATAAAATACAATATATACTTACGAGATGAGTAATGCAAGATATGTAAACATCCTTATTAAAGTGGCATTAATAAAGTGAGAGTGAACCATTTGTTAGATTGGCCAACGATTTCAAGTCTGTATGTATGTTTAACAGTCTGATGGCCTTGAGATAGAAGCTTTTTTTCAGTCTCTCGGTCCCTGCTTTGATGCACCTGTACTGACTTCGCCTTCTGGGTGGTAGCGGGGTGAACAGGCAGTGGCTCAGGTGGTTGTTGTCCTTGATTATCTTTTTGGCCTTCCTGTGACATCGGGTGCTGTAGGTGTCCTGGAGGGCAGGTAGTTTGCCCCCGATGATGCATTGTGCAGACCGCACCACCATCTGGAGAGCCCTGAGGTTGTGGGCGGTGCAGTTGCCGTACCAGGCAGTGATACAGCCCGACAGGATGCCCTCAATTGTGCATCTGTAAAAGTTTGTGAGGGTTTTAGGTGACAAGCCAAATTTCTTCAGCCTCCTGAGGTTGAAGAGGCGCTGTTGCGCCTTCTTCACCATACTGTCCGTGTGGGTGGACCATTTCAGTTTGTCCCTCATGTCTATGCAGGGGAACTTAAAACTTTCCATCTTCTCCACTGCTGTCCCATCGATGTGCTGCTGTTTCCTGAAGTCCACAATCATCTCCTTTGTTTTCTGGACGTTGAGTGAGAGGTTGTTTTCCTGACACCACACTCAGAGTGCCCTCACCTCCTCCCTATAGGTTGTCTCATCGTTGTTGGAGATCAAGCCTACTACTGTTGTGACATCTGCAAACTTGATGATCGAGTTGGAGGCGTGCATGGTCACGGAGTCATGGGTGAAAAGGGAGTACAGGAGGGGGCTGAGCACGCACCCTTGTGGGGCCCCTGTATTGAGGATCAGCGATGTGGAGATGTTGTTTCCTACCTTCACCACCTGGGGGCGGCCCGTCAGGAAGCCCAGGACCCAATCGCACAAGGCGGGATTGAAACCCAGGGCCTCAAGCTTAATGATGAACTTGGAGGGTACTATGGTGTTGAATGCTGACCTATGGTCAATGAACAGCATTCTTACATACATTTGAGGTCGGAAGTTTACATACACCTGAGCCAAATACATTTAAACTATCTTGGGTTAAACATTTCGGGTAGCCTTCCACAAGCTTCCCACAATAAGTTGGGTTAATTTTGGCCCAATCCTCCTGACAGAGATTGTGTAACTGAGTCAGGTTTGTAGGCCTCCTTGCTCGCACAAGCTTTTTCAGTTCTGCCCACAAGTTTTCTATAGGATTGAGGTCGGGGCTTTGTGATGGCCACTCCAATACCTTGACTTTGTTGTCCTTAAGCCATTTTGCCACAACTTCTGAAGAATGCTTGGGGTCATTGTCCATTTGGAAGACCCATTTGCAACCAAGCTTTAACTTCCTGACTGATGTCTTTAGATGTTTCTTCAATACATCCACATACTTTTGCTTCCTCATGATGCCATCTATTTTGTGAAGTGCACAAGTCTCTCCTGCAGCAAAGCACCCCCAGAACATGATGCTGCCACCCCCGTGCTTCACGGTTGGGATGGTGTTCTTCGGCTTGCAAGCATCCCCCGTTTTCTTCCAAACATAACGATGGTCCTTATGGCCAAACAGTTCTATTTTTGTTTCATCAGACTAGAGGTCATTTATCCAAAAAGTACTATCTTTCTTCCCATATGCAGTTGCAAACCTTAGTCTGGATTTTTTTATGGCAGTTTTGGAACAGTGGCTTCTGCCTTGCTGAGCGGCCTTTCAGGTTATTTTAATATAGGACTCGTTTTACTGTGGATATATGTACTTTTGTACTTGTTTCCTCCAGCATCTTCATAAGGTCCTTTGCTGTTGTTCTGGAATTGATTTGCACTTTTCGCTCCAAAGTGCTTTCATCTCTATCAAACAGAACGTGTCTCCTTCCTGAGCAGAATGACAGCTGCATGGTCCCATGGTGTTTATACTTGTGTACTATTGTTTGTACAGATGAATGTGGTACCTTCAGGCGTTTGGAAATTGCTCCCAAGGATGAACCAAACTTGTGGAGGTCTACAATGGTTTTTCTGAGGTCTTGGCTGTTTTCTTTTAATTTTCCCATGATGTCAAGCAAAGATGCACTGAGTTTGAAGGTAGGCCTTGAAATACATCTACAGGTAAACCTCCAATTGACTCAAATTATGTCAATTAGCCTATCAGAAGTTTCTAAAGCCATGATGTCATTTTCTGGAATTTTCCAAGCTGTTTAAAGGCATAGTCAACTTAGTGTATGTAAACTTCTGACCCACTGGAATTGTGAAACAGTGAATTATAAGTGAAATAATCTGTCTGGAAACAATTGTTGGAAATATTGCTTGTGTCATGCACAAAGTAGATGTCCTAACTGACTTGCCAAAACTATAGTTTGTTAACAAGAAATTTGTGGAATGTTTGAAAAACGAGTTTTAATGACTCCAACCTAAGTGTTTGTAAACTTCCAACTTCAACTGTAGGTATTTCTCTTGTCCAGATGGGATAGGGCAGTGTGCAGTGTGATGGCGATGGCATCGTCTGTGGACCTATTGGGGCGGTATGCAAATTGCAATGGGTTCTAGGGTGACAGGTAAGGTGGAGGTTACATGATCCTTGACTAGTCTCTCAAAGCACTTCATGATGACAGAAGTGAGTGCTTTGGGGCAATAGTCATTCAGTTCAGTTACCTTTGCCTTCTTGGGTACAGGAACAATGGTGGCCATCTTGAAACATGTGGGGACAGCAGACTCGGATAAGGAGAGTTTGAATATGTCCGTAAACACACCAGCCAGCTGGTCTGCACATGCTCTGAGGATGCATCTATGGATGCTGCCAGGGCCGGCAGCCTTGCAGGGTCTAACAAGTTTAAATGCCTTACTCACATCAGCCACTGATCCCACAGTCCTTAGTAGCGGGCCATGTCGGTGGCACTGTGTTATCCTATCAATAGCTTTGACTAATCCCCAAGGTTTGTAAGATCATGGGTATAATAATAATTAGTCAAAGACTCAGCTTATGCAAAAGGCTAGTACAGCTTATTCAGAGAACGTTCTGCAGTCCACAATACAAAGACATCCATTTTATAGCGCCGCACATACTTCCACACAAACAGTAGGTATACTTCCACACAAACAGTAGGTATACTTCCACACAAACAGTAGATATACTTCCACACAAACAGTAGGTATCCTGCGCACATACTGTCTCCCTACCCAGCCGACATAGATTACAGAGACCGTGAGAAGAACTCCCCGTCCTCCCCCAAGATTGGGGAGGCCGTGAGACCAAATCTCTCAGTGGCCCCTAGCCAAGGTCGGCACCGAATTTTGCTCAGACAGTCTGTGTTTAAGATACTGTAGAGACATATTGTTTTACTGACTAAAACTACACACCTCATTAATTATAACTTTATGATTCTAATCAATTTCATACAATGATATGGTTTCAGGGTGGAGTATTCTAATCATTCATTTAAACATATAAATCCCATTAACACGACTCCATTTTGTCTCTGTACTGACATTTTGCCTGTTTTATTGCATTGTGGAGGGAATAACTACACTGTTTGTATTCAGCCATATTCCCAGTCACCTTGCCATGGTTAAATGTGGTGGTTCACACTTTCAGTTTTGCGCAAATGCTGCCATCTATCCACGGTTTCTAGTTTGGGTAGGTTTTAATAGTCACAGTGGGTACAACATCTCCTATACGCTCCCTCATGAACTTAGTCACCGTATCCATGTTTTCGTCAACGTTATTCTCAGTGGCTACCCGGAACATATCCCAGTCCGCGTGATCAAAACAATCACGGATTCCGATCGGTCAGACCAGCATTGAATAGACCTTACACGGGTACTTCCTGTTTGAGTTTCTGCCTATAGGAATGGAGAAGCAAAATGGAATTGTGATCAGATTAGCCAAAGGGAGGGCGGGGGAGGATGTTGTTGGCATTTCAAAAAGTTAAGTAGCAGTGGTCCAATGTTTTTCCCGCGTGAGTACTACAGTCAATGTGTTGATAGAACTTCGGTAGTGTTTTCCTAAAATATGCTTTGTTAAAATCCCCAGCTACAATAAATGCGGCCTCAGGATTTGTGGTTTCAAGTTGGCAAAAAGTCCAGTGTAGTTCTTTGACGGCCATCGTGGTATCGGACTGAGGGGGAATATATATATATTAACTTCCGTGACGCATATAAGGCCCTCCCACGCCCTCCTTTCTGAAAAGCTGACCACGACTCCAGCCTATAGACAGAAACTAAAACAGGAAGCTCCCGCGCTCAGGTCTGTTCAACGCTGGTCTGACCAATCGGATTCCACGCTTCAAGATTGCTTCGATCACGTGGACTGGGATACGTTCCGCATTGCGGTGAACAACAACATTGATGAATACGCTGATTCGGTGAGCGGGTTTATTAGCAAGTGCATCGGCGATGTCGTACCCACAGCGTCTATTAAAACATTCCCAAACCAGAAACCGTGGATTCACACTGCACACTGCCCTAACCCATCTGAACAGGAGGAATACCTATGTGAGAATGCTGTTCATCGACTACAGCTCAGCATTTAACACTATAGTACCCTCCAAACTCGTCATCAAGCTCGAGTCCCTGGGTCTCGTCCCCGCCCTGTGCAACTGGGTCCTGGACTTCCTGACGGGCCGCCCCCAGGTGGTTAGGGTAGGTAACAGCATCTCCACCTCACTGATCCTCAACACTGGGGCCCCACAAGGGTGCGTTCTCAGCTCTCTCCTGTACTCCCTGTTCACCCACGAATGCGTTGCCATGCAGGCCTCCAACTCAATAATCAAGTTTGTAGACGACACTACTGTGGTAGGCTTGATTTAATTTTCTTTTTTACCTTTATTTAACTAGGCAAGTCAGTTAAGAACAAATTCTTATTTTCAATGACGGCCTAGGAACAGTGGGTTAACTGCCTGTTCAGGGGCAGAGCGACAGATTTGTACTTTGTCAGCTTGGGAGTTTGAATTTGCAACCTTTCGGTTATTAGTCCAACGCTCTAACCACTAGGCTACCCTGCCGCCCCAACAACGACGAGACGGCCTACAGGGAGGAGGTGAGGGCCCTCGGAGTGTGGTGTCAGGAAAATAACCTCACACTCAACGTCAACAAAACAAAGGAGATGATCGTGGACTTCAGGAAACAGCAGAGGGAGCACCACCCTATGCACATCGACAGGACAGTTGTGGAGAGGGTAGAAAGTTTTAAGTTCCTCGGCGTACACATCCTGGACAAACTGAAATTGTCCAACCACACAGACAACATGGTGAAGAAGGCACAGCAGCGCCTCTTCAACCTCAGGAGGCTGAAGAAATTTGGCTTGTCACCAAAAACACTCACAAACCTCTACAGATGCACAATCGAGAGCATCCTGTCGGGCTGTATCACCGCCTGGTACGGCAACTGTTCCGCCCATAACCGTAAGGCTCTCCAGAGGGTAGTGAGGTCTGCACAACGCATCACCGGGGGCAAACTACCTGCCCTCCAGGACACCTATACCACCCGATGTCACAGGAATGCCAAAAAGATCATCAAGGACAATAACCACCCGAGCCACTGCCTGTTCACCCCGCTATCATCCAGAAGGCGAGGTCAGTACAGGTGCATCAAAGCAAGGACCGAGAGACTGAAAAACAGCTTCTATCTCAAGGCCATCAAACTGTTAAACAGCAATCACTAACATTGAGTGGCTGCTGCCAACATACTGACTCAACTCCAGCCACTTTAATAATGGAACGATTGGTGTAATAAATGTATCACTAGCCACTTTAAACAATGCCACTTCATATAATGTTTACATACCCAACATTACTCATCTCATATGTATGTACTGTACTCTGTACCATCTACTGCATCTTGCCATCTTGATGTAATGTATCACTAGCCACTTTAAACAATGCCACTTAATATAATGTTTACATACCCTACATTACTCATCTCATGTGTATAAACTGTACTCTATACCATCTACTGCATCTTGATGTAATGTACCACTAGCCACTTTAAACAATGCCACTTTTATATGTTTACACACCCTACATTACTCATCTCATATGTACAGTGGGGCAAAAAAGTATTTAGTCAGCCACCAATTATGCAAGTTCTCCCACTTAAAAAGATGAGAGAGGCCTGTAATTTTCATCATAGGTACACTTCAACTATGACAGACAAAATGAAAAAACAAATCCAGAAAATCACATTGTAGGATTTTTAATCAATTTATTTGAAAATTATGGTGGAAAATAAGTATTTGGTCACCTACAAACAAGCAAGATTTCTGGTTCTCACAGACCTGTAACTTCTTCTTTAAGAGGCTCCTCTGTCGTCCACTCGTTACCTGTATTAATGGCACCTGTTTGAACTTGTTATCAGCATAAAAGACACCTGTCCACAACCTCAAACAGTCACACTACAAACTCCACTATGGCCAAGACCAAAGAGCTGTCAAAGGACAACAGAAACAAAATTGTAGACCTGCACCAGGCTGGGAAGACTGAATCTGCAATAGGTAAGCAGCTTGGTTTGAAGAAATCAACTGTGGGAGCAATTATTAGGAAATGGAAGACATACAAGACCACTGATAATCTCCCTCGATCTGGGGCTCCACGCAAGATCTCACCCCATGGGGTCAAAATTATCACAAGAACGGTGAGCAAAAATCCCAGAACCACACGGGGGGACCTAGTAAATTACCTGCAGAGAGCTGGGACCAAAGTAACAAAGCCTACCATCAGTAACACACTACGCCGCCAGGGACTCAAATCCTGCAGTGCCAGACGTGTCCCCTGCTTAAGCCAGTACATGTCCAGGCCCATCTGAAGTTTGCTAGAGAGCATTTGGATGATCCAGAAGAAGATTGGGAGAATGTCATATGGTCAGATGAAACCAAAATAGAACCTTTTGGTAAAAACTCAACTCGTGTTTGGAGGACAAAGAATGCTGAGTTGCATCCAAAGAACACCATACCTACTGTGAAGCATGGGGGTGGAAACATCATGCTTTGGGGCTTTTTTTCTGCAAAGGGACCAGAACGACTGATCCGTGTAAAGGAAAGAATGAATGGGGCCTTGTATCGTGAGATTTTGAGTGAAAACCTTATTCCATCAGCAAGGGCATTGAAGATGAAACCTGGCTGGGTCTTTCAGCATGACAATGATCCCAAACACACCGCCCGGGCAACGAAGGAGTGGCTTCGTAAGAAGCATTTCAAGGTCCTGGAGTGGCCTAGCCAGTCTCCAGATCTCAACCCCATAGAAAATCTTTGGAGGGAGTTGAAAGTCCATGTTGCCCAGCAACAGCCCAAAACATCACTGCTCTAGAGGAGATCTGCATGGAGGAATGGGCCAAAATACCAGCAACAGTGTGTGAAAACCTTGTGAAGACTTACAGAAAACGTTTGACCTCTGTCATTGCCAACAAAGGGTATATAACAAAGTATTGAGATTAACTTTTGATTAAAATTACAGGCCTCTCTCGTTGTCACACCCTGACCATAGTTTACTTTGTATATTTCTATGTTGTGGTTGGTCAGGGTGTGATCTGAGTGGGCATTCTATGTTACATGTCTAGTTTGTCTAGTTCTATGTTCGGCCTGATATGGTTCTCAATCAGAGGCAGGTGTTCGTCATTGTCTCTGATTGGGAACCATATTTAGGTAGCCTGGGTTTCACTGTGTGTTTGTGGGTGATTGTTCCTGTCTATGTGTTTTCACCAGATAGGCTGTTTAGGTTTTCGTTACGTTTATTGTTTTTGTAGTGTTTGTGTTTAGTGTGTTTCTTCATTAAACATGGATTGCAATAGACACGCCGCATTTTGGTCCGATCCTTGTTCTACCTCTTCATCAGAGGAGGAGATAGAAGAAAACCGTCACAGAATCACCCACCACAAAAGGACCAAGCAGCGTGTCAACAGGCAGGAGCAGCGCGAGGAGAAGCGCAATAAGGATTTCTGGACATGGGAGGAAATCCTCGACGGGAGAGGACCCTGGTCTAACCCAGGGGAGTGTAGCCGCACTAAGGTGCAGCGGGAGAAGAAACAACAGGAACAGCCCAAGGAGGAGTACAGTATGGAGTATACTACTTGGGAGGAGATCGACAGGTGGGCGGCCGACCCAGGGAGAGTGCCGGAGCCCGCCTGGGATTCGCTGGAGCAGTGCGAGGAAGGTTATCGTAGAATGGAGGCGGTGAAAGCAGAGAGGCGCTGGTATGAGAAGGCAGCACGGCGACGCGGATGGAAGCCTGAGAGGCAGCCCCAAAAATGTATTGGGGGGGGACTAACAGGGAGTATGGCTATGCCAGGTAGAAGACCTGGGCAGACTCCCTGTGCTTACCGGGGGGCTAGAGAGACCGGACAGGCACCGTGTTATGCAGTGGTGCGCACGGTGTCTCCAGTGCGGGTGCATAGCCCGGTGCGGTATATTCCAGCTCCGCGTGTCTGCCGGGCTAGATTGAGCGTCGAGCCTAATGCCATGAAGCCGGCTCTACGCAGCTGGTCCCCAGTGCGTCTCCTTGGGCCGGTTTACATGGCACCAGCCTTGCGCTCGGTGTCTCCGGTTCGCCTGCATAGTCCAATGCGGGCTATTCCACCTCGCCGCACTGGCAGGGCGACCGTGAGCATTCAACCAGGTAAGGTTGGGCAGGCTCGGTGCTCAAGAGCTCCAGTGCGCCTGCACGGTCCGGTTTTTCCAGTACCACCTCCACACCCCAGCCCTCCGGTAGCAGCTCCCCGCACCAGGCATCATGTGCGTGTCCTCGGCCCAGTACCACCAGTGCCAGCACCACGCATCAGGCCTACAGTGCGCCTCGCCCTCTCCAGCGCTGTCGGAGTCTCCCGCCTGTTTAGCGCTGTTAGAGCCTTCCTTCTCTACAGCGCTGCCGGAGTATCCCGCCTGTTCAGAACTGCCAGTTTGCAAAGAGCTGCCAGTTAGCATAGAGCTGCCAGTTAGCATAGAGCTGCCAGTCTGCAAGGAGCTGCCAGTCTGCAAGGAGCTGCCAGTCTGCAAGGAGCTGCCAGTCTGCAAGGAGCTGCCAGTCTGCATAGAGCTGCCAGTCTGCAAGGAGCTGCCTGTCTGCAGGATGCCGCCAAAGCTGCCAGTCTGCAAGGAGCCGCCAGAGCTGCCAGTCTGCAAGGAGCCGCCAGAGCTGCCAGTCTGCAAGGAGCCGCCAGAGCTGCCAGTCAGTATGGAGCAGCCAGGGCCGCCAGTCAGTATGGAGCAGCCAGGGCCGCCAGTCAGTATGGAGCAGCCAGGGCCGCCAGTCAGTATGGAGCAGCCAGGGCCGCCAGTCAGCATGGAGCAGCCAGGGCCGCCAGTCAGCATGGAGCAGCCAGGGCCGCCAGTCAGCATGGAGCAGCCAGAGCTGCCAGTCAGCATGGAGCAGCCAGTCAGCATGGAGCAGCCAGAGCTGCCAGTCAGCATGGAGCAGCCAGTCAGCATGGAGCAGCCAGAGCTGCCAGTCAGCATGGAGCAGCCAGTCAGCATGGAGCAGCCAGAGCTGCCAGTCATCATGGAGCAGCCAGAGCTGCCAGTCGACCAGACTCTCCCAGATCTGCCAGTCGACCAGACTCTCCCAGATCTGCCAGTCGACCAGACTCTCCCAGATCTGCCAGTCGACCAGACTCTTCCAGATCTGCCAGTCGACCAGACTCTTCCAGATCTGCCAGTCGACCAGACTCTTCCAGATCTGCCAGTCGACCAGACTTTTCCAGATCTGCCAGTCGACCAGACTCTTCCAGATCTGCCAGTCGACCAGACTCTTCCAGATCTGCCAGTCGACCAGACTCTTCCAGATCTGCCAGTCGACCAGACTCTTCCAGATCTGCCAGTCGACCAGACTCTTCCAGATCTGCCAGTCGACCAGACTCTTCCAGATCTGCCAGTCGACCAGACTCTTCCAGATCTGCCAGTCGACCAGACTCTTCCAGATCTGCCAGTCGACCAGACTCTTCCAGATTCTCCAGTCAGCCAGGATGCTAGTCTGCTAGATCCTACTACCTGCCTGAGCTTCCTCTCAGTGCTGAGCTTCCTCTCAGTGCTGAGCGTCCTCTCAGTGCTGAGCTACCCATCAGTCCCGAGCTACCTCTGTCCCGAGCTGTCCCTCTGTCCCGAGCGGTCATTAAGGAGGGTAACCTATCTAGGGACGCTAAGGAGGTGGACTAAAACGATTATGGAGTGGGGTCCACGTCCAGCGCCAGAGCCGCCACCGCGGACAGATGCCCACCCAGACCCTCCCCTATAGGTTCAGGTTTTGCGGCCGGAGTCCGCACCTTGGGGGGGGGGGGTACTGTCACACCCTGACCATAGTTTACTTTGTATATTTCTATGTTGTGGTTGGTCAGGGTGTGATCTGAGTGGGCATTCTATGTTACATGTCTAGTTTGTCTAGTTCTATGTTCGGCCTGATATGGTTCTCAATCAGAGGCAGGTGTTCGTCATTGTCTCTGATTGGGAACCATATTTAGGTAGCCTGGGTTTCACTGTGTGTTTGTGGGTGATTGTTCCTGTCTATGTGTTTTCACCAGATAGGCTGTTTAGGTTTTCGTTACGTTTATTGTTTTTGTAGTGTTTGTGTTTAGTGTGTTTCTTCATTAAACATGGATTGCAATAGACACGCCGCATTTTGGTCCGATCCTTGTTCTACCTCTTCATCAGAGGAGGAGATAGAAGAAAACCGTTACACTCGTCTTTTTAAGTGGGAGAACTTGCACAATTGGTGGCTGACTAAATACTTTTTTGCCCCACTGTATATACTGTACTCTATACCATCTACTGCATCTTGCCTATGCCATTCTATACCATCACTCATTCATATATTTTTTTATGTACATATTCTTATTCATTCCTTTACACTTGTGTGTATAAGGTAATTGTTGTGAAATTGTTAGGTTAGATTACTCGCTGGATATTACTGCATTGTCGGAACTAGAAGCACAAGCATTTCGCTACACTCGCATTAACATCTGCTAACCATGTGTATGTGACAAATAAAATTTGATTTGATTTATACACGGCTGTGACTATAACCAAAGAAAATTCTCTCAGGAGCTAATACGGTCGGCATTTGTTTGTGAGGTATTCTAGGTTGGGTGAACAAAAGGACTTGAGTTTCTGTATGTTATCACAATCACACCATGAGTATATCATGAGTAGGTAATCATGAAACATACACACCCGCCTTTCTTCTTCCCAGAGAGTTCCTTATTCCTTTCTGCGTGATGTACTGAGAACCTAGCTGGCTTTATGGACGGGGACAGCCTATCGAGAGAGCCATGTCTACGTGAAACAGTGTATGTTACAATCCCTTATGTCTCTCTGGAAGCAAATCCTTGCCCTGAGCTTGTCTACTTTATTATCCAGAGACTGAACATTGGCGAGTAATATACTCGGAAGCGGTGGATGGTGTGTGCGCCTCCTGAGTCGGACTAGAAATCCACTCCGAATACCTCTTCTCCGCCGGCGGAGTTTTGGAGCAGCCTCTGGAATAAGTTCAATTGCCCTGGGTGGTATGAACAAAGGATCCAAATCGGGAAAGTCATATTCCTAGTCGTAATGCTGGTGAGTTACCACCGCTCTGATATCCAAAAGTCATTTCTGGCTATAACACACAAAAAAATGAAATACTGCAAAGTTGCTTAGGAGCTAGAAGCATAGCTGCCATATCTGTTGGTACCATCTTATCGCACACAAGCCTAAGATCACCATGCGCAATGCCAAGCGTAGGCTGGGGTGGCGTAAAACTCTCCGCCATCGGACTCTGGAGCAGTGGAAACGCATTCTCTGGAATGATAAATCACGCTTCACCATCTGGCATTCTGACGGACTAATCTGGGTTTCGCGGATGCCAGGAGAACGCTAACTGCCCAAATGCATAGTGCCAACTGTAAAGTTTGGTGGTGGAGGAATAATGATCTGGGGCTGTTTTTAATGGTTCGGGTTAGGCCCCTTAGTTACAGTGAAGGGAAACCTTAACGCTACAGCATACAATGACATTCTAGACAATTCTGTTTCCAACTTTGTGGCAACAGTTTGGGGAAGCCCGTTCCTGTTTCAGCATGACAATGTCCCCGTGCACAAAGTGAGGTCCATACAGAAATGGTTTGTCGAGATCGGTGTGGAAGAAATTGATTGGCCTGCGCAGAGCCCTGACTTCAACTCCATCGAACACCTTTAAGAGGAATTGGAATGCCAACTGAAAGGCAGGCCTAATCGCCCAACATCAGTGCCCTTCCCAGATGAGTGGAGGCTGTTATAGCAGCCAATGGGGGACCAACTCCATATTAATGCCCATTATTTTGGAATGAGATGTTTTGACGAGCATGTAGTGTATAAAATTATTTTTATAGATTGTTATAGATTTTACATAAATCCAGAGGTTTCCATTTCAGGTAATTTGCTCTACCAGTAATGAATACCTGAGGACCATAGATCTGTGCCAGGAAGTCATATTATGCTCACAAAGTAAAATACTAAACCTTAACAAACAAAGTAAAACTTGATTGCGAACAAATATTGTTTGTTGTATGTGTTTTACTGCAAGACCTCTCATCTATTTGCAGAAAAGAGCCCTGATGCAGTTCATGGATTTGCAGGCCCAGAACAAAGTTGCCTCTCATGTCACTGCAAGGACAAGAACAATCGGTTGACCTCACAGGCCAGGGAAGCCTTCATTGAGAGGTGTCTCTTGTCTAGGGTTTCCTAGTCCCTATTGAAAATAATGTTTGTAAAATGTATTGGTAGAGGAACTAAGAGATAGCCAGCCTGTTGGCATGACGTGTTTTATCTTCCGGTATAAGAAAGAAATCTGAAAGGGACGGGATCACTGCATTAATGAGCTGGTACGATAACAAACAGTAGTCATACAATGTTAACCAAGCAGCTGTCTAGCTGAACACCTTGTACTGTAACCCAGAGAAAACAACTATAGAAAGATTGTAGCCTCCGTCTATGATCAACTGGCCCAGCACTCAGAATCCAAGAGGATAATTCAGTCTAGTGTCTTCTTTAAGAGCCAAATGGTGTCCAGAGACATGTCTGATTGTGAGAGCCATGATGAAGCACCTTCCCAATGTGTATTCTGGACAGTACCCTGTGAGACCTGGAGACTGTGGAGAGCACAAAGCTGTGAGCTACTGGACACTGATGTCTACTGGTACTGTCCCTGATGCCCTATTTCTGCACATCATCGACAAATGTATCTATACCATCTTTCCAATTGACACTGCCAAGTTCACCAAAGCTCCAAAGAACAAGGCTCTCCTGCGAGGGTTGAAGAAACTACCTGATTGTGGAGAGAACCTGGGTCAGGTTGACTCTGAGCTGCATATATTGCAGCTCAGAGTAGGACCAGCTTGTAGGACCAGACTGGTTTCATAGACAACATGTAACATAGTAAATGTACACTCAAATTAGGATTGTACAGTACCGGTCAAAAGTTTGACAACACCTACTCATTCAACTGTTTTTCTTTATTTTGACTATTTTCTACATTGTAGAATACTAGTGAAGACATCAAAACTATGAAATAATACATATGGAATCATGTAGTAACCAAACAAAGTGTTAAACAAATCAAAGAATATGTTATATTTGAGATTCTTCAAAGTAGCCACCCTTTGCCTTGATGACAGCTTTGCACACTCTTGGCATTCTCTCAACCAGCTTCATGAGGTAGTCACCTGGAATGCATTTCAATAAATAGGTGTGCCTTGTTAAAGGTTAATTCTTAATGCGTTTGAGCCAATCAGTTGTTGTGACAAGGTAGGGGTGGTATTCAGAAGATAGCCCTATTTGGTAAAAGACCAAGTCCCTATTATGGCAAGAACAGCTCAAATAAGCAAAGAGAAACGGCAGTCCACCATTACTTTAAGACATGAAGGTCAGTCAATCCAGAACATTTCAAGAACTTTGAAAGTTTCTTCAAGTGCAATCGTAAAAACCATCAAGCGCTATGATGAAACTGGCTCTCATGAGGACCACCACAGGAAAGGAAGACCCAGAGTTACCTCTGCTACAGAGGATAAGTTCATTTGAGTTACCAGTCTCAGAAATTGCAGCCAAATAAATGCTTCACTGAGTTCAAGTAACAGACACATCTCAACATCAACTGTTCAGAGGAGACAGTGTGAATCAGACCTTTATGGTTGAATTGCTGCAAAGAAACCACCACTAATAACACCAATAAGAAGAAGTGTTTCTTGGGTCAAGAAACACGAGCAATGGACATTAGACCGGTGGAAATGGAGGAGGAGGTGTGTGGGTGCTTTGCTGGTGACACTGTCTGTCATTTATTTAGAATTCAAGGCACACTTAACCAGCATGGCTACCACAGCATTCTGCAGCGATATGCCATCCCATCTGGTTTGCGTTTAGTGGGACTATCATTTGTTTTTCAACAGGACAATGACCCAACACACCTCCCGGCTGTGTAAGGGCTATTTGACCAAGAAGGAGAGGGATGGAGTGCTACATCAGATGACCTGGCCTCCACAATCACCTGACCTCAACCCAATTGAGATGATTTGGGATGAGTTGGACCGCAGAGTGAAGGAAAAGCAGCCAACAAGTGCTTGTCATATGTGGGAACTCCTTCAAGACTGTTGGAAAAGCATTCCAGGTGAAGCTGGTTGAGAGAATGCCAAGAGGGTCATTGCCTGCTTAGGGTTGTTGTCCTGTTGGAAGGTGAATCTTCGCCCCAGTCTGAGGTCCTGAGTGCTCTGGAGCAAGTTTTCATCAAGAATCTCCCTGTACTTTCAGTTTCTGTTCAGCTTTCCCTTGGTCCTGACTAGTCTCCCAGTTCTTGCCGCTGAAAAACATCCCCACAGCATGATGCTGCCACCACCATGTTTCACCGTAGGAATGGTTTTGGCCACGTGATGAGCGGTGCCTGTTTCCCTCCACACGTGACGCTTGGCATTCAGTCCAAAGAGTTCAATCTTGGTTTCATCAGACCAGAGAATCTTGTTTCTCATTGTCTGAGTCTTTTAGGTGCCTTTTGGCAAACTCCTAGCAGGCTGTCATACATTTTACTGACAAGTGCCTTCCGTCTGGCAACTCTACCATAAAGGCCTGATTGGTGGAGTGCTGCAGAGATGGTTGTCCTTCTGGAACGTTCTCCCATCTCCACAGAGGAACTCTGGAACTTTGTCAGATTGACCATCAGGTTCTTGGTCTCCTCCCTGACCAAGGCCCGATTGCTCAGTTTGGCCAGGCGTCCAGCTCTAGGAAAAATCCAAGTTTCCAAACTTCTTCCATTTAAGAATGATGGAGGCCACTGTTCTTGGGGACCTTCAATGCTGCAGAAATGTTTTGGTACCCTTTCCCAGGTCAGTGCCTTGACACAATCCTGTCTCAGATCTCTACGGACAACTCCTTCAACCCTCATGACTTGGTTTATACTCTGACATGCACTGTCAACTGCGGGACCTTATATAGACAGGTGTGTGCCTTTCCAAATCATGTCCAATCAGTTGAATTGACCACAGGTGGACTCCTATCAAGTTGTAGAAACATCTCAAGGATGATCAATGGAAAAAGGATGCACCTGAGCTCAATTTTGAGTCTTATAGTAAAGGGTCTGAATACTTACGTAAATAAGGTATTTCTGATTTTTTACATTTTTATAAATTTGCACACAAACCTGTTTTCACTTTGTCATTATGGGGTATTGTGTGTGGATTGATGAGGGGAAAACAAATTATTGAATCAATTTTAGAGTAAGACTGGAACAAATTGTGGAAAAAGTGGTCTGTATACTTTCTGGATGCACAGAATAATATGAAATGCTCTGGGACCACTTTGGGAGGACAAGGAGCTGTGCTTTAATGTCTCCACAGTATGGTGGCTGAAAAGTTGCTCTGCCATTGATAACAGACCTGCAGGTGTTGTAGGATCAGAGGTCATGGGGAGAGTCCCGTTTCTAGGCATAATCAGTGCCCCCCAACCCCCCGAAAATATATACATTATTTTTGGAATTCAGTCGGGGTCTCAACTTTCTGTTAGTAGATATGATAGTAGAATACCCAACTTGCCATTTCTAAATGTGCTATGTCAGTCCCTGACAGTCACTCAATTAGCTCATGTCAGATAACGTTTTATGGATTGCTAGGTAAGTTAGTCTAGTCAGCTATCTAAACCTTTTAATAATCATGGCCGAATTACTAACCAGGCACGAAAGCCCCATGCCCAGTGGGCCTGACCTCCAGGGGGCCCCCATTGATTTTGTTGGTCCCTCTCACTCAGATCATATGAACATGGCATAAGTCATGGCGAAATGTAAAACATTGCAGGAAATTTGCTTTAAAACTGCCAAATGTTCTCTCCATCCCATGGAAAAATGTGTAGAACTGCATGAAATCAGCTTTAAAGCTGCACATTTTTCTCTCTGCTGCCAAGAGGAGGGCCACTGCAATGTTTTGACCCAAGGTAGGCAAAATGCTAGAAACGGAAGTGCATATGGAAAAGGGTAAGCTCTATAGGGTCTTGTATGGCTCAATTGGTAAAGCATGGCAGTTGCACCGCCATGGTTGTGGGTTTGACTCCCGGGACCACCTATACGTAAAATGTTTTTGTTAAAAGCGTCTGATAATTGGCATTTATTGTTATTATATTATATTAATATAATTACAGTTTGTAAGTCACACAGATGCTGTTTAGTGAGTCACTACTGTTGTGCTATTTCAATTAAAAAATATATATATATTTTACCTTTATTTAACTAGGCAAGTCAGTTAAGAACAAATTCTTATTTTCAATGATGGCCTATGAACAGTGGGTTAACTGCCTTGTTCAGGGGCAGAATGACAGATTTTTACCTTGTCAGCTCGGGGATTCGAACTTGCAACCTATCGATTTATTATTGACACCTGGGGAGAAACTTAGCCTCCATACAAGTGAGTCAATGTACATGTCGCAATGTCGCATGTACACTCTCTCCAAAGAGTATAGCGGATTTGGAGGTGAAAATTAAAAGACTTCTTCTTATCTTTCTGGTGACCTTCGCAAATCTCCCAAGAAGAAAGGGTTCCTAAGGAGAGTTTGGAGAACTGTGAAATGACATGCCAGGATCCAGGACTAAAATACTTTGTCATTGTTGGCCCCGTTCTATATTTTGTGAAACAGACAAATCAAGTATTTTTTATACTTAAAATCTATATTTTGTCATTTAAAGCATTGTTGACATGATTACATTGTTTATTCATTAAAGTGTTATAGTGTTGTTATCTCATTTTCTAACTGAATTTGTGTGTAAAGAAAATTCTATTACATAAGTGTAAAACCCTCATGGAGTTACAGAATCTGGACTTCACATCACATTTGGTAAATAATGACTTGTAAAAAAAAATTGCACTAGCAGTTTTTAATTCATTCACAGGAAAGTGTATTAAAGGGATTGGTACACATCTATTGTAATCTACTTTAACCATTAGATTAAGGTGCCATTAAAAGGAGACGCCGACAGATCTCGCCTCGTTAAAAATGAATGGCTCTGTCAGTGTGGTTTACAATGGGTCCTGTTAAGAGAGTGTGATTTACATTACCTTACACAAGACCCCAGAGAACGCAGTTATGGAAGCAACCATAAAACAGCATTCATATAATATATTCTAATCTAAACCTAGATTAGAGGCTATAGCTCATTAATTAATAAGAAAGTATGTTTTATGTCAATGGTTGGTCAATCAATTTCTATTCATGTCTATAGGCCTACTTTACCAACCAGTAAATGATGGCAATGGGCCCCTGCAGTTTAACCTGGTTTGACACATTGGCTAGAACAACGTCTACAGTGTAGGTAGTCCTCTTAGGCTACAGCCTACTGTAAAACTATCATGTTAAGTGTTGGTAATCTCAGGCTCAGTTGACCGTATTGTGGAATAGGCCTAAATAAATATGAATAATAAATCAGTCCTCAAGTCAAAGAGCCTTAAACATATTCATTTTGTTTAGGATTCCTTGCTTCAACTTTCTATAGAAGCCAGTTCAAACAAATCTTACATTTTCTGTCATCTATTTTTGTTGTCTATTTCTAAAAGACTCCTAGCCCACCAGTCCGTTTCTCATAAACAACGGCTAATGCACAATGTGCCAAATTCAATTACCGGAGCATTATGACGTGAATTTAGTGGAAGGTGAACATCAACGAGCCTAATTTATGCAGCCTCATATTTCTAGCCGTAATTGGCCTCTATTGTGGATATGTGATACCAGGGCCCTCTGCTTTAAACAGATAAACAAATACACAATCAATAGCAGCTTAGTGGCCTGTACAGTCATATCAGGATTAGGCCCTGCTATGACCATTACAGTAACAATCATACTGTTCCTGGTTCGTCGAGTTACTCATCCAAAACCATAGCTAGATAAAATCATTGAAATTCCTTAAAATGTTGGCCTGCTTTGTATAATTGTCCAAAAAGTGCTTATTCATGAGTATCTTAAATAAATCCCACATAGTATCTTAAATAAAATAAAAAATACCTGCACTTGTCTTTTCCTACTAGCATTGACTTTGCTGCTAACTACTTTATTTCTAGGCCTGAGAAATGTAGTTGTGTCACCTAGCTATCTTAAGATGAGGGCACTAATTGTAAGTCGCTCTGAATAAGAGCGTCTACTAAATTACTAAAATGCAATATGTCATGACTTGTCAGAAGTTCACATTTCCCCTCCCCTCTCTCATTTTGCCTCTTATCTATTGCTCTTTTACTGTTTCTCCTCCTCTCCATCATCTATCATTTCTACCACTTCCTGCATCAGTCTCGCCCACTCACTGTCTTTCCCTGAAACGCACCACAAAGTGCTGCATGCTCTTCGCCAGTCAATGTAAATAAATGAGCCCTCAGCTCTCCCCCTCTGTTTCACTCTCCCCCTGACTGTTTCTCTCTTCCCCTTTCTGTTTCTCTCCCTCTGTCTCTACTGTTTCTCTATATTTCTCTCTCCCTCCCTGTCTCTAGAGAGCTTTCAACCAACAGATCACACAAATTGGGAACATCAAGTATTTTTATGAAAAACCAAAGAAAGAGGTACTCTGATATTTATTTTCTGGATGTAAAAAAAAATGGACTGAATATAGAGTGTTCCTGGCCTGCACTGAGAAATAGAGAAAGAGAGAGAAAGGAGAGAGAGAGATAATGTACACACGTGAGAGGTGGGTTGGGTGGCAGAGTAAATTTAAAGCCGGACTGAGTTCGGGGGGGGGGGCACAGTTTGGGAACCACTGGACTATTCTGTCTAATGAGTGAACAGAGAACAAATCACTCCCCTAAACATAAGTGCTATTCATTTGACACAAGGGCCTCTTGTGCTGTACTTGATAATGCAGCCTTACAGTGTCCATTACCCCCATTATTAATGTATAGTCCGCTCCATGTTCCATGGCACGCTTATCACGTCTGCATTAATTATGGACAAAAGCAGCCTTGTCAGGCCATCAGCTTTACTAATAGATGGCTCTCTGTGTCTCTCTCTGTTCTTATCCTGCTCATAGGCACAGATCTAGGATCAGCGCATCCTCTCCAAATCCTGGCATTAAATCAAGGAGGGAAATTGAAACATGAGTTCAGATCAGTGTCTCAGGACAACATCATCCTACTCCCTCTGGTCCACTGAAGGACCCCAGAATACAGCACTACTCTGGATGAATGGAGTACTGTACTTTACTCTGCTAATGCTTCTGTGTTCACCCTGAGATCTCTGTCAGACGGGCCTGGTGTGTGTGTGAACATGTGTTGAGCATATGGTTAGAGAATCTGTGTTTGTTTAAGATCATTCAACATGCATTATGTGTGTTTATATTGTATGTATCTGTTTCCGTGTTTCATGTGGGTTTGCTTCGCTTGTTCTGTGTGTGTGTGTGTGTGTGTGTGTGTGTGTGTGTGTGTGTGTGTGTGTGTGATGTCTGTGCTACATTAAGTAAAGAATGGCAGGATGCTGCGTGGGTGAATACAGTGTTCTTGGATTCCCATTAGTTTAGACTGTAATAAATAGCAGGACCTGCATTTAAAAAACACAGAGTAAATTGTGTGAATCCAGAAAGTCCCACACCACAGCTATTTCACACCCACATACATCTCTACTCTTATCGCCCTGCCGGCTCAAAGCTTTGGGCTGTGTGTACGTGTGTGTGTGTGTGTGTGTGTGTGGTGTGTGTTTGTTGCTCTTCCACTCACATTTGTGTGTTTCTTGGCTTGGAGATTAATCAAAGCTTGGCCTTCCTTTGAAGAAAGAAGCTAAACTCTCTCTTTTCAGAAAAGAGGAAGCTAAAATCTTGTAATAGAAGTGAGAAGGGGAGGAGGGGGGGGGGGGGGGGGGGGTTAAACTTAGGCCGAGCAGTTGCCACTAGATGCTGTTCTAAGTTCAGTTTAGCATTTTACACCCAAATGGTGAGGGTTAGGAGTAGGACTAGGGGGAAGTCAACTGATCATTTCTGCTTTGTGATTGGTCTCATCAGAGCTGCCATTCATCTGAATGTATGGCTTCATGGTTAGTCATGATTGTGGCAATTACCTTACAGTTAGGTACATTGACGATATGTTGTCGTGAGCGGAAGAGATAGCTTGACATTCAGTAAAAGTCTCTCTGCCCCTCTTCCTATATCTTTCTGTGTTTTCCTTTCTCTTGATCTCTGCTGTAAGATACACTACCATGCTCTCCTCCTAACAGAGCTGCGGAGGGGAAAACCTAGAAGATAAAACTTCCCATGTAAAACACATTTCTCTTTCAATAAAGAACCATTACAGTCGCTCGCTCGCACGCACACACACACACACACACACACACACACACACCCTCTATCTCTGTCTACTGGTTTCTCTCTCTCTTTTAGTGTGACAATTCCCTGTGGCCCACACCCTTCCTCTGGTATTCCTTCTCTCTGCCTTCCTGGCACATCTGGCAATTCTGTTTTTACACATTCACATGTACACTATAACACACACACACACCTGCCACACCTGTCCACCCCTTACTCGCCTCTCTCGCTCTCCCTCGTCTCCCAGGTTTGTTTGGGTTGCCAGCGCCAGGCAACCAGTGTCTGCCAGGAATCACAAGCCATTTGGGGGGAAGACTCTTTTAAGATGTCCTCCCCGATCCACAGAGTACAAGCTCATTGTCTCTCAAACGGGCATTTATCTGTCAGGGAAAGCTGTTCAGTTAGACCCATATTAAACATTGAATAAGTTTGCCTGTAAATGTTGTTTGTTCAATTTGAGAAAACTGTACTTTGAGATATTTTCTCACATTTAAAGAGGCAGAACATACGCACAGTAAAATGAAACTCAAAGACAGTCCATGATGGTGAAATAGATGATTGTGTCTGACCTGATGACATAACCTGTGGTCATGTGTCAAGGATCAAAGGTCATTGTTCCTGCACATTGAATAGGATAAGATGATGCAATTTCCTACATATCAGCCACCCTATTAGTCTCCTCACTGAGTGGAGAGTCACTACCTAAGGGGAGGGAGGGGGAACACAGGGAGAGAGACATGCTCATCAGGTCTTCTTAATTGCTGAAGCTCTCTCACCCACAGAGTAAGGTAAGACCCACCGGAGGGGATTCCATGGCCTGGAGAAACAATTCTAAAACTCACACACACTAGATTAAGTAGGGGGAAATCCTGTCAGAGGGAGTTGAGGGGGCATAAGTAGACGCAACCGGCCCGAGGTGTAGAAAGCCCCTAAAACCACCCGAGCACAGAGACACCCCCCCCCCTATCAGGTACCCTGGCCGTCCACCTATACGCCCAGCTGCAGATGACTCAGTGCTTAGGCTACACACATAATCGCATGCATATATAAACTCTCGCTTACATGCATTCCCTCTGCTGTAGATAGTTACCTTTTGCGTACACTCTAACATATACACACATGCACTAGTGTGCACAAACACACACACAGCTCTCGCCACAGAGCCAGGTGGTTAAATATAGGATATTCTTCCCCATGTGTTAGGATTCAGGATGGTGTGTGTGGGGGTGGTGATAGGGGGGATCGGGGACTTTTGAACCCCTGCCTACGCTGAGTTAACTCACACATGGAGGGAGGGGGGTCCAGGGTGCCAGACTGCGTCCTTCATCCGTGTCTCATCCTCCCAACGCCCACGTCCCATACTGGAACTCATCCCACGGTCGCCTCTGTGAACGCACCAACTCCCCTGAAGGCTCAGAAACATAGAATCAACAACAGAGAGAGAAGGAAAGAGGAAGTCAGAGAGAGAGAGAGAGATACAGTGGGAAAAAGTAAGTTGTTTGTGATGGAGGGTGAGAGAGGGGTGAGTTACTCACATCAAAGTTCCCTTGGGACCATGCTGACTTGCATTTCTCTCTTTTTTCTTCCTTCCTAAATTACTGTCTCCATCCTTCCATCCCGTTTTTACGGACGCCAAGAGACAGGAAATGTGTTAATATGTGAGAACGCACAACAATTAAAGCCAGTCCTCTGTGGTGGGAGAGAGACTGTTGCCAAAGTCTAGATCTCTCTTTAGTAACAGTGTGTAGGTGTCATATCCACACACATGCAGCCCTTGGGATACACATATAACTGCATGAATGCCACAAGTCAGCCCCATTAACATAAAGTTGACATATGAAAGATAACTTAAAGATGATCTGGGGACCGACTCTGGAATCTCACTTAAAGAGCCCATGCATGGGCCTGCACACTTAAAATATGTACTCTCTCTCTCTCTCTCTCTCTCTCTCTCTCTCTCTCTCTCTCTCTCTTTCTCTCTTTTGCCATGGGGATATTTGAACCTCAGTACTGTGAGACATGACTCAATGGCTCATCTGGAGACTGAATAGACTGGATCCTGTCAGACGGTCTATAGCTAGATGTGTTTAGGGGTGCAGCAGACCTGCATCTTTTGTTCATTGTTCTATGATCATTAACCCTGAGCCTATTGACAGGAAACGACATCCCTCGTCTCCAGAGTAAGAGGATACCTCGTTATATATAATGTGTCTGTGTGTGTGTGTGTGTGGGTGCATGTGTGTGTGTGTGCGTGCGTGCGTGTGTGTGTGTGTGTGTGATAATGGGATAGCGGCCCTCTCCCCAGAACAACAAGGGTCAAATGAACCCCCTAGAGTAGGTGACATCATCCTTTCCAAACTGGTCTGTCCATCCTAAAAAAAGCCCTGTCTTACCCACCGCTGCTTTAGCATTCAAACAAAGTAAGGCTTCTTCCTTGTTCCAGGGGCCCTGTCTCAATGCATTATACTTACCTACTCACATACTTAGCTGTTGGAATCCATAATGTATGTTTCCAGTACACATGGCCAGGGACAGTTTCTGTTGGTATTTTGACATGGATTTACTCAAACAATTGCAATCTTACTGTTGTGTTTCACCAGACCAGCAGATGCTAGGGGCGTCCCCCCAGACAACTGTGACTGTGTGTTTGACATGTGGATTTCCCTGAGTGAGCATCAGGTGAGGGAGTGGATGAGAACAACTTCACTGGATTAAGACCCAGCCTGTGTGTATAATCCTCTCCCCAGTTCCTCTACACCAGAAGAGAAGTATGAATGGATGAGAGTGCAATTTCAGTGGATTGAGAGTCCTCTCCCCTGCCCCTGTACATCAACACAGATTACAGAGCACTCAGAGCAGCCAGAGGCCTCTTTCTCTCACTCCCCCAGGTCTCCTCTCCTCTCTCTCTCTCCCCCAGGTCTCTACTCAGGTCTCCTCTCCTCTCTCTCTCCCCAGGTCTCTACTCAGGTCTCCTCTCCTCTCTCTCCCCCAGGTCTCCAGTCAGGTCTCCTCTCCTCTCTCTCTCCCCAGGTCTCTACTCAGGTCTCCTCTCCTCTCTCTCTCCCCCAGGTCTCCTCTCCTCTCTCTCTCCCCCAGGTCTCTACTCAGGTCTCCTCTCCTCACTCTCTCCCCCAGGTCTCCACTCAGGTCTCCTCTCCTCTCTCTCTCCCCCAGGTCTCCACTCAGGTCTCCTCTCCTCTCTCTCTCCCCCAGGTCTCCACTCAGGTCTCCTCTCCTCTCTCTCTCCCCCAGGTCTCCTCTCCTCTCTCTCTCCCCCAGGTCTCCACTCAAGTCTCCTCTCCTTTCTCTCTCCCCCAGGTCTCCACTCAAGTCTCCTCTCCTCTCTCTCTCCCCCAGGTCTCCTCTCCTCTCTCTCTCCCCCAGGTCTCTACTCAGGTCTCCTCTCCTCTCTCTCCCCATGTCTCTACTCAGGTCTCCTCTCCTCTCTCTCTCCCCCAGGTCTCTACTCAGGTCTCCTCTCCTCTCTCTCTCCCCCAGGTCTCTACTCAGGTCTCCTCTCCTCTCTCTCTCCCCCAGGTCTCTACTCAGGTCTCCTCTCCTCTCTCTCTCCCCCAGGTCTCTACTCAGGTCTCCTCTCCTCTCTCTCTCCCCCAGGTCTCCTCTCCTCTCTCTCTCCCCCAGGTCTCCACTTAAGTCTCTTCTCCTCTCTCTCTCCCCCAGGTCTCCACTTAGGTCTCCTCTCCTCTCTCTCTCCCCCAGGTCTCCACTCAGGTCTCCTCTCCTCTCTCTCTTCCCGAGGTCTCCTCTCCTCTCTGGATTCCCCCAGCACAGCAGCTCAGGCAGGCAGGCTATTGATACAGCCTCAGCTCCATGTGTGTCTTGTCCCTGCATTGAGGGGCTGAGTTCTCCCTGTAGGGTTATAGACTTGTATAATTTATCTGTGGTCACCCGGTTTGTTCCAACTCTCTGTCACTGTCTGTTGCTGCACACATATATACACACACACACACATACATACACATACACATACACAAACACACCATGCACACCATGTGTAAGTAACTGTAGTCCTGGAGAGGGGGAGATGGGAGACGAGATCCACTCACCCACTCCAAATGAGCACCAGATCGATAGGAAAGCCCTTGATCCTGCACTCATTCCTCTGTCCCTGGACATCACACACAGAGAAAGGCAGGAAAGCGAAAGAGCTAGTGAGGGGGGCACTCACACACAGCTCTCTCACTCTGTAGAATAGACTAGAGATAGGCCTATGATTAGTTACATATTTTCTGATCATTACCATTGAGAGCTGTTGACTTATATCAGGCAGAGCGTTTTCCATTCAAGTAAAGATGAACTGGCCAATAGACGTGATCAATAAATAGTTAACTGGGAACTTCACTGGCAACAGAACATCGTGTTTTTCTTATTGTAGATTGCGATATCTAGTGTTTGGTTTCGTGTACTGCAGATTTACGGGTTTATATTTTCCCGCTAAAAAATGAACTTTTGACACGAGACCATTGACTTGACCTACTTTTGGTTATTTAACATTTATTTAACTAGACAAGTCAGTTACGAACAGATTCGAATTTACAATGACGACCTACACCGGCCAAATACGGACGACGCTGGGCCAGTTGTGCGCCGCCCCATGGGACTCCCAATATCCTGGTTCGTATCCAGGCCGTGTCTATAGTGACGCATCAAGTACTGAGATGCAGTGCATTAGACCGCTGCGCCATTCGGGAGTCCCCTAGATATAGATACAATGTTACAAAGAAAGGGTGAGAAATATCTACAACGTAACACCTGGATATCAGAATTGACGGGAAAGAAAGCCAGAAGAAGCCATGCAGCCAGGCGTCTTGTCATTGGCCCAAACTAATTGGCGGGGTAATATACTCCTCCCACTGAGCTGTTCGTGCGCACTTCTTTGCTCCAGGCTGCGCTTTTGTAGCTATTTGTAAATCATTTGGAATTGTAGACAATGAGACATCTATGTAAAAACATGGTAGTAACATCAGCATATTTTAGCCTAAACTAAACCTATCTCTACTATGGGAGAGTGTATTTGTTTTGAGAGCTTACATCGTCCTATTTGATGTAAAGTCAAGGTATCATTTTAAAAGGAGATGTTTTCTGACAAAGAGACAGGCAGGTGCTATCACGGAACATCACGTGAAGCAAAAACCGTGAAGCAAAAACGACCATATCAAAACCGAAGGTGAAAGTTCCTCAAAGGGCACATGATGGTGGCGAGGATGGCGAGCTGCGGAGCCGCTTGTAACCTGGATGAAGGGTAAGCATCTTAAATACATAGCCAAATAATGGCGAGATGTAGTCTTGCACGTAGCCTATATATGCATGTGGTTGCATTCACACTGACAAAGATGTGCGCCGCAATGTTGTGTCGAATCCGGAAAGAGCTGTTCCTTTGTTGTTGCTGCTTGCTACCCTTAGCTGATAACTTAGTTCTCAATTTATAAAAAAAAAAACACAAGACCCTAAATAGTTGCAACCGTGTATTTTTATTTTATTGAAGACAGACCCCAAAAGTGAGAGGGGACGCCATGGTCGCTTTGTAACGCACAATATGCTGTGTTGTTGACTGATCATAATACAAACATGCCCATCGCCCAAGCAATATGGCTATACCTCGAGTTACAACTAGAGAACGATGTTATTCTGTTGGGTTCTCAATAAAACCGTCTCTTTTAACTTGAAAACGAAACCACTTGCGCGTACCCGTCCTTCACCACTGCGTTTTGCACTGTCATAGTTAGGCTACTTTGTCTCAAGATGTATTGTTTAAGCTGTTTAAAAGCGTGCCAGCCAGGTCGTTCTTCATTAGACACCTGCCATGTGAAAGTGCTTGAATATAGTAAAGGTAAACTAGCTTCGTTGTTATATGTATAGGAGCATCTATGTACCAAATAATATACCATATATGGTATATACCATACCATGTACCATATAATCATCTTGAATTACGTAGGCTATTGGGACTTTTTTCCAGTGAAGCTTGATAGTCAAGGACTATTTTTTTTTTTTTTTTACCCATATCACTTCTGTAACCAGTGTTACTACAATCATGGTAATGTTTTATACCGTAAAATGTAGTTGTAGAAAACGTTCCACATTGTCCCCTTTGTGTAGTAAATAATTAATAGTGTTTGTGTGGAGAGTAATCATGAACCCCAGGGCAGTTAAAGGTGACTTATATCCAATGGGAGCACCAGGTCAATAGTTACTGTGGTTTCCTGGTTTTCTATCACACCACAGGCTTCTGGAGAAACAAGACACATTTGGCACCTTGCCACCATGCCACACCCATTTGCCACTGACTTAAATAATCAAAATTCTGGTTAGACAATTCAACGCTCAAATCACTGAAGAGGCTTGAGTGTCACCGAAGTGCTGACATATATACTGTACCAGTCAAAAGTTTGACACACCAGCACATTCCAGGGTTTTTCTTTATTTGTACTATTTTCTACATTGTAGAATAACATCAAAACTATGAAATAACACATATGGAATCGTGTATTAACCCAAAAAGTGTTAAACAATGTCACGGATCCCTCTGGAACTTTCATTGCGCACACCTGGCCCCTATTCCCACTGATTGTATTTGTATATATGTTCCCTTGGTTCATCATGGTGCTGTCGATTATTGTTACTATGTTCGTTGGTGCGTGTGAGTACCTGTGCTGTGTGTTTTGGGCTTTTGTGCCTCTGTGGATTGCGCAGATGATTACGGGTCTCGTCCCGTGTGGTAATCATTGTGTGCTAGTGTCATTTATTCAAGGTACTCTTCGCTCTTTTGTTTGGGTTTCAACCCTGTGTTTTTTTACGTGTTTGATTGGTCTTCGTCGCCGCAATTTGGGGCTTAATAAAAACCCATATCATGCATTCCTGCGTCTGCCTCCCGAATCATTCATACCGATATGACAAACAGAAAAATATTTTAGATTTTTTTTTGTCTCGATGATAGCTTTGCACACTCTTGGCATTCTCTCAACCAGCTTCACCTGGAATGCTTTTCCAACTGCCTTGAAGGAGTTCCTTCATATGCTGAGCACTTGATGGCTGCTTTTCCTTCACTCTGAGGTCCAACTCATCCCAAACCATCTCGATTGGGTTGAGGTCGGGTGATTGTGGAGGCCAGGTCATCTGATGCAGCACTCCATCACACTCCTTCTTGGTCAAATAGCCCTTACACAGCCTGGAGGTGTGTTGGGTCATTGTCCTGTTGAAAAACAAATGATAGTGCAAACCAGATGGGATGGTGTATGGCTGCAGAATGCTGTGGTAGCCATGCCGGCTAAGTGTGCATCGAATTCTAAATAAATCACTGACAGTGTCACCACCAAAGCAACCCCACACCATCACACCTCCTCCTCCATGCTTCACGGTGGGAACCACACATGTGGAGATCATCCGTTCACCTACTCTGTCTCACAAAGACACAGCGGTTGGAACCAAAATTCTCAAATTTGGACTCATCAGACCAAAGGACAAATTTCCACCGGTCTAATGTCCATTGCTCGTGTTTCTTGGCCCAAGCAAGTCTCTTCTTCTCATTGGCGTCCTTTAGTAGTTGTTTCTTGGCAGCAATTTTGACCATGAAGGCCTGATTGACGCAGTCTCCGCTGAACAGTTGATGTTGAGATGTGTCTGTTACTTCAACTGAGTGAAGCATTTATTTGGGCTGCAATTTCTGAGGCTGGTAATTCTAATGAATTTATCTTCTGCAGCACAGGTAACTTTGGGTCTTCCTTTCCTGTGGCGGTCCTCGAGACAGTTTCATCATACTGTTACGCTTGATGGTTTTTACGATTGCATTTGTAGAAACTTTCAAAGTTCTTGAAATGTTCACTATTGACTGACCTTCCGGTCTTAAAGTAATGATGCAGTGTCATTTCTCTTTGCTTATTTGAGCTGTTCTTGGCATAATATGGTCTTTTACCAAATAGGGCTATATTCTGTATACCACCCCTACCTTGTCACAACACAACTGATTGTCTCAAACGCATAAAGAAGGAAAGAAATTCCACAAATGAACTTTTAACAAGGCACATCTGTTAATTGAAATGCATACCAGGTGACTACCCCATGAAGCTGGTTGAGAGAATGCGAATAGTGTGCAAAGATGTAATCAAGGCAATGGGTGGGTACTTTGAAGAATCTCAAACATTTCTTTAAAATTTTTTGGGTTACTACATGATTCCATATGTGTTATTTCATTGTTTTGATGTCTTCACTAGTATTCTACAATGTGTATTAAATAATGAGTAGGTGTGTCCAAACTTTTGACTGGTACTGTAGATATTCAATTATACTGAACAAAAACATAAATGCTACATGTAAAGTGTTAGTCTGTTATAGTCTGTTTCATGAGCTGAAATAAAAGATCCCAGAAATTGTTCATTCACACACAAAGCTTATTTCTCTCAAATTTTGTGCACAAATTTGTTTACATCCCTGTTAGTGAGCATTTCTCCTTTGCCAAAATAATCCATCCACCTGACAGGTGTGGCATATCAAGAAGCCGATTAAACCGCATCGTCATTACAGAGGTGCACCATGTGCTGGGGACAATAATAGGCCACTCTAACATGTGTAGTTTTGTCTCACAACACAATGCCACATATGTCTCAAGTTTTGAGGGAGCGTGTAATTGGCATGCCGACTGCAGGACTGTCCACCAGAACTGTTGCCAGAGAATTTAATGTTAATTTCTTTAACATAAGTTGTTGTAGAGAATTTGGCAGTACGGTCATGCGGACTCACAACTGCAGACCACGTGTAGCCAGCCCAGGACCATCACATCTGCCGTCTTCACTTGCGGGATCATCTGAGACCAGCCACATGGACAGCTGATGAAACGGAGGAGTATTTCTGTTTGTAATAAAGACCTTTTCTGGGGAAAAACTCATTTTAATTGGCTGGGCCTGTTTCCCCAGTGGGTGGACCTTGCTCCCAAGTGGGTGGGCCTAAATGTATTTATTTAAATTGACTGATTTCCTTATGAACTGTAAATCAGTAAAATCGTTGAAATGTTGAATTTATAATTTTGTTCAGTATACATAAATATACAATGCACAATATCTGCGGAATATATGACCCCTCATGAAGGCATAATGTTTTACACTAAACTGTCAAGTATGAGGGTATCATTAATATTGTGACTGATGGTGTGATATGTTAACCTACTGAGGTACACAAGGCTAAATTGGAGCTGTGACAAACTATAGCACTATAACTGACGATTGCCTATCCCTTGTTCACAGGCTTTCAGTGTGTTCATGTAAGGCTGTAGGAAACATGCAAAAACTGTGGCTTTATCGCACCACAGAGAGAGAAGGGGTGAGAGAGACAAGAAAGGAAGGGGAGGGTTTGGTTTTGTATGAGTGGGAGAGAAGTAAGAGATGGTGAGAGGCCAGGGTTGACAAGAGGGCAAAGAGAAATAAATAGAAAGAATTTACAGAGAGATGGATAGAGGCTGAAAGTATAACAACACCGGGCGAGATCCAAATGCAGTCACAGGAGGCAGATGGTTTGAGTCTCTGATATTTATTAAACAACATGGGGCAGGTCGAGGACAGGCGAAAGTTCATAACCAGGTCAGAGTTCCAAATGGTACAGGGATGCAGGCAGGCTCAAGGTCAGGGCAGGCAAAAGGTCAAAACCAGGAGGACTAGAAAAACGGAGACAAGGAAAAAGCAGGAGCATGGAAAAACACGCTGGTTGACAAAACAAGGTGATCTGACAACAGACAAACAGAGAACACAGGAATAAATACCCTGGGAATAATGTGGAAAACGGGTAACACCTGGAGGTGGGTGGAGACAATCACAAAGACAGGTGAAACAGATCAGTGCGTGACTTCTGTCACGGGCAGAGTACATGTGGGAATATGACTGCCATGGAAATGTATAACAGTTGTGTTGTGATACAGAAACCTGTTGGCTGTGTCGAACATTGACCTTGGAAAAGTAAACAGTCTTTCCTGTACTGCTGTCTGAGGACAATGAGGATGAGGACCACTAGCTTATCAGGTTTCATTACATCTAAAAGAGTGACAATATTTACGACACAGAACTAGAAATAGCCTATGAATTTGTCACAATTCAATCATTGTTTCAGGACCTTATCTGCAGGTATCATGCACAGTTATCATGATTAATTACTTTCTTATTATCAAAGAGGTTGTAAACACATGCCAACTCAGTAAAGTGTTTCTCCTGTATTCCTAATCTCCTCTGTGGTAAAGGACTAAAGACTACACTTGAGTCAACTCTGGCTTTTGATCACCTAGAGCGCAGTATTTTTACGATGGAGTAAAATAAAAAATGCGTGCTGAACTTGTTCACACAAATCACAGACTGAAACACCAAGCGGCACGCTTTGTCTGAGGCTGAGCGACATCCTCTGGATGATACACATTATTATGGTTTATATAAACTTGTAACACTGCTAACTGCAAAACCCTATCCTTTGTGTCTTGATGTTAGATCAACTTTTGATGTTCTCTGATACTGTCTCTTTAAGAACCTATGGTTTATAATCACAAGCACCAGTACCTTTCCATGTATTTGCAGTACCAGCCGTTCAACACTAGTGTGTAAAACTGGGTCAGTATGTATGGGGTGGGGGTTCCACATCACACTGGAGGATGGGCTGATGTCATGAACGTGAGATTTTGGCAGCTCCTCCACTTCCTGTTTTTGTGCCTCAGTTAAATGAGTGTTTGTGTGTACATCAGAGAGAGGAAGTGAAGACAGAGATGGGTCTGCAGTTCAGCTCCACCCCCTCTTCTCCACACCCATAATCCCCTCCCCCACTGGTCCATAAAACTGAAGTTGTATTCTCTTAACTCCATTTTGACAACGTCTTGGGATGCCCTTATCATTTCCTATCTCTTTTAACCAACAGCGATGGAGACATCCCTGCCCCTGAACAGAAGGGTAAGCACCGTTTGATAGTGCATGAAATGTTTTGTTTTGTCTCATGTGGCAAAAAGTTCTGAATTAATGTGATCTTTAATTAGACCAGCAGATGGCAGTCAACACCAGTAAAAAATTATCTGTGTGTGTGTGAGATGTACATTGGGCTGATAAAGCATGCTGTCTGAGATTAGACAGAGTGGATGTTAGATGAGACAGAGAGCGATTGGAGGCATATGAGGACACAGATGGAGAGATGGGGGGGGGGGGGGGGGAGAGATGAGGGGAGAACGAGCGAGAGAAAGGGACGTTTGTAGAGCAGAGAGAGAGAGAGAGAGACCTGGCTGGTTCTCAGTGTGAAATGAGGCTCCCTGCCCCAGAGAGGACTGGCTCCATCTATTAGCTTCCCCTCTGCCAATGCCAGGCTCTCAGCTAGAAGGCCTGACCCAGACTCCCTCCTGCTGGGTACAGATACCCCTGGAGCTAGCCATGTCTGTACACCAGGGCACCAGTTCACTTCACTCTATCTTAGCAGGTAGGCCATAGTTTCACTTTAGATTAGGACAATTATTGATAATAACTGTGAAAAAAAAGATTTTGAATACATACATTTTAAGATGGGGGGATTCAACTTTATTTTCAAGTAGATATTGTTTACCCAGTAGCAGTTTTTTCATTTTGACATGAAAGGGGTCAAAGTTGGTAATCATTTTACAATGATTTGGGTGGAGAAGCTTGATTTTCAGAAGTTCCAAGAACTCAAAAACATTTGCTTTTGAGAAATTGTCTCACCAAAGCTGTGTTGTATTCTTTAGGTATCTCATAGCTTATTTTCAAAGATGCATTACAAAATATATACAAATTCTACAAAAATGACTCATAACAATAATCGTGACCATTTGCATGGCAATTAATCGTTACTCAATCATCACAGCCCTACTTTAGATGCACTTACAGTATGAAGCATACCATTTATAAGCCATTCTGAATTTCTGAATGAGAATATCAGCTTCTGTAAAGTTACAGCCCCGACACAGGGGCCCTCAGCCCTATACATAGAAAAAGCACAGACATATCACCGAATTACAATACGCTCATATACATACTGTATCCAGTTTGCGTTCATCTACATTAGTGAGGAATCAGTTGGAAGTTTCAGATGAGTGATGTTGTGTGATGTAAGTGAAGATACACGGTATACACTGATGAGCTCATCAGAATGAACTTCGTCACAGTTTGACAACAGAAGAGCAACATTTAGATCATGCTCAGTCAGACAGTAAATAAAATGCTACAAATCGATAATGTATGATTATTCTTTTTCTGCCATTTCTTAGTAATAGGCCTAGGGTAGACATGAGTAGAGAACCTTCAGAAAACTCTCAGGGGATGGGCTGGAGTTGTTTGGGGCAGGTCCCACAGAGGGCCAGTCCCCTGAGGTTTTTAAATGTTTTATTTAGCTAGCCAAGTCAGTTGAGAACAAATTCTTATTCACAATGACGGCCTACCGGGGAACAGTGGGTTAACTGCCTTGTTCAGTAGCAGAATGACACATTTTTACCATGGTAGCTCAGGGATCCCATCCAGAAACCTTTTGGTTCCAAGCCCAACGCTCTAACCACTAGGCTACCTGCTGCCCCAGGTTACTGTATACCTCTCTGCATTATGGGTAAAGTGGGGTGGAAAGATGGAGAGAAGAGATTTCTTAATTCCATATTAACCCCTTACCCAAGACATCTCTACTAAAAGTTCAGTTGTTACAGATAATCTGACTGAAAATGATAACAGTGGCTCAGGTGGACACACCTTTGCAGTATGTTTGTATTTTCCTCGTATAGAGTGAGATTTCACTCAAAGAGAAACTGCCCACCCCCCCTGTGAACACTACTCAAACAGAACTCTAATGGTCTCTGAGCTGCATATAGGCATATAGACCCCCTCTCAAGTCATGTTTGAACTACCAATCAATTTCCCTCACCCCTCTTTATTTGAAAGTACACTTAGAATGAGAAATGTTTTCAAAGTTCATCCCTCCCTGTCCTATGGATTTTTCTGACAGACAATGCAGGGACATCTACAGAGGAGAGTTCTGAAGAAGAGGAGGACGAAGAGGAGGAGGATGATTCTGGTGAGCGGCTGCTAGAGATCAAAAACTCTCCATCACAGTATGAATCTTCAGGCTTTATCCCACCCTCTAACATAATGTTCTCTCTCTTTGTCTTTCAACAGATGGCTTTGCTGAGAAAGGAGGTGAGAAAAACACAGGCCTTGTTCTGTCAGCTTCGTCAGCTTCATCAAAATCATTTACAATCTGTGATGATACACGGTCACTCCAGCACCTGGCTTGTGTCTTTACTCAGTCAGTTAGGATCTTTTTTAGAAATAATTGTATTATTTTTTGGCTTGTCCCAGTAGAATCTGAGGAGCCTGACGTTGAGGGTTCCTGTAATGGTGAGTGGGAACTAAAACGTCAGCCACAATGCCTATATCTGCCTTATCCTGCCTCTGAAATACAGATGAATAGCCTCTTTCACCTCAGAATGTCCTGAGTAGAATGATTGCTCCTCTCCTCCAACTTCCTTCATGAGGTGTAACGTATCTCTCCACAGAGTCAGAGTCGGCTCCTCAACCTGATGCAGAGGTTTCCCTTGCTAAAGGTATCACAAGTCATTCTACTACCAAATGTTTAGCTTTTTCCACAAAATGTCGAGCTATCCTAGACAAAGGAGATTGTAATGGTTGAAAGGCTAGAGAGAGGATATCTGGGTGCATTCATAGGTCTATGAAAATGTGTCGGCAAATCATAGTCTGTGAGGTAGAGTACTCCCCAAGAGGGAGTGCCTAGTTTGACTTTTGGCCTCTCCTTTGTCAGATGTGCCCCCCAAGCCATGCTGTGAAAAATGCAAGGCTTTCCAGCGGGTAAGTACATTTGTTTGATTGTGGAATTGAACGATAGTTGTGTAATAAAGCTTCAGAGACATACAGTATGGCTGTAGACTCACTAGAGGAACAGGGGCCAATCTTAGTCCCATGTCTGTTTCTCAATCAGAGTCAAGGCAATGAACTGGTTACTCCCAGGAGGATCTCTAAAGGACGCCTACAGTGAGTAGCTCTTCTACCTGTAGCCTCGTTCCTTCTCTTTCTCACTCAGACTCTCCTCTCTCTCTCCCTCTTTTTTTCTCCATCTCCAAATCTCTTACTCTCTTGCTTATCTCTACCTCTCTTTTTTTAATAAATAAGAAAATCCCCAAACCACTAATGCCTCTCCTGCTGAGTGTCTGTCTGACTGGTATGAGTCTGTCCATCTCTCTGTGTTCTGTGTGTCAGGGTGCAGCTGGAGGGAGAGGGGACATATGAGTGCTCCGTCACCGGCCTGGTGTTTGAGGTGTCAGAGAGAGTCCTGATCCGCTACTCGGTCCTGTCCTGGTCCAAGTTTGGCATGTTCCTCAGGGACTCCTGGAGGTTCGCTGGGCCCATCTTCAACGTGGACTGTGTCAACAGCCCCTCATCCATCCTCACCTCCATCCAGTTCCCTCACTTCCTCTGCCTTGCTGACCCCGACAGTGAAATGACCTTTAGTGTCCTGCATATGAAGGACAGCTGTCCGGTGATCGAGCCCTCGGTAGACCACTCTGGCAGCCATGTAAAGTGGCGTGTATCGTCCCTGTCCCCGGTGGGGCCCATTGTCCAGAGCAGCAAGCCTGTAGAGCACCACGGGGTGGTCTTGGTGTATAAGGAACTGGCTCTGAACAACTCCTACTCCTTTCGCATCTACCTGGCCACCAACAACTCCTCCGACATTAAGGTGAGAGGGACACAGGGTGTGTGTATGCGGATCATTACAGTAACATCTTACTCAGAAAGAGAAATTAACATGATCAGAGGGATTGTAATGCCCACTGGCCTGACCTCCTGGCACTCTGACTCACACTGTGGTCTCTACTGAGGGAAATCACATGTCACACTGGAAGTCTGCGGTCTGTTTATTTGTGTGTGTGGTGATCAAGATGAGTTCATTTGTCACTGTATCAGAGGGCATTGGTGCATATTTATTAACAAATGATTGTATTGATTTGTGTATCTGTATCTAGGAATAACTCAGATGGAAACCCCAAACCTCATACATTAGATCTGAATCTAGCCCAGTGGACAACACTGGTTAACTTCATTGGGATAGGGGGCAGCATTTTCACTTTTGGATGAAAAGCGTGCCCAGAGTAAACTGCCTCCTACTCAATCCCAGATGCTAATATATGCATATTAGTAGTAGCATTGGATAGAAAACACTCTGCCATTTCTAAAACTGTTTGAATGATGTCTGTGAGTATAACAGAACTCATATGGCAGGCAAGAACCTGAGAAAAAATCCAAACAGGAAGTGGGAAATCTGAGGTTTGTAGTTTTTCAACTCGGCCCCTATTGAAGATACAGTGGGATATTGGTTATGTTGCACTTCCTAAGGCTTCCACTAGATGTCAATCGTCTTTAGAACGTTGTTTGATGCTTCTACTATGAAGGGGGGCTGAATGAGAGGGGAATTAGTCAGAGGTCTGCCAGCAGCCACAAGCTCAGTTACGGGCATTCACATGAGAGGTAGCTCCCGTTCCATTGCTTTTCTAATGGAATTCTCCGGTTGTAACATTATTGAACATTTATGATATAAACATCCTAAATATTGATTCTATACATTGTTTGATATGTTTCTACGACCAGTAATATAACTTTTTGGAATTTTCGTCCGACCTATCAGCTGGAAGTCACACGTGCGTTTCGATTTGTTTACCAAACGCCCTAACAAAAGGAGGTATATGGACATAAATGATGAACTTTATCGAACAAATCAAACATTTATTGTGGAACTGGGATTCCTGGGAGTGCATTCTGATGAATATCATCAAAGGTAAGTGAATATTTATAATGCTATTTCTGACTAATGTTGACTGCACAACATGGTGGATATTTATTTTGGCTGGTTTCGGCTCTGAGCTCCGTACTCAGATTATTGCATGGTATGCTTTTTCCGTAAAGTATTTTTGAAATCTGACACAGCGGTTCCATTAAGGATAATTTTATCTAAAGTTCCATGCATACACTTGTATTTTCATCAACATTTATAATGAGTATTTCTGTAAATTGATGTGGCTCTCTGCAATATCACTGCATGTTTTGGAACTACTGAACATGACACGCCAATGTAAAATTAGATTTTTCGATATAAATATGCATTTTATCGAAACAAAGCATACATGTATTGTGTAACATGAAGTCCTATGAGTGTCATCTGATGAAGATCATCAAAGGTTAGTGATTAATTTGATCTCTATTTGTGCCTTTTGTGACTCCTGTCTTTGGCTGGAAAAATGGCTGGGTTTTTCTGTGACTTGGTGGTGACCTAACATAATCGTTTGTGGAGCTTTCGCTGTAAAGCATTTTTTAAATCAGATACTGTGGCTGGATTAACAAGAATTGTATCTTTAAAATGGTGCCTAATACTTGAATGTTTGAGAAATTTGAATTATGAGATTTCTATTGATTTGTATTTGGCACCCTGCAATTTCATTGGCTGTTCCGCTAGCGCTAGCGGAACCCCGTTCCCAGACAGGTTAAAATGACAATGTTTTTCCAACTGGTAGGTTTATATTGGGATAGTAACACCACGTGTATAAAATATAGACCACAGTTAATATTTACTCTGTGATCTTACACAGTCTTAGTCACATGTCACCCAGTACCTGAAATGTGGTTTGAGCACTGGTAGTGTGTAGAATCAGTGGTGTGTGTCTTAGTGTGATAGTAGTATCAGTGGTGAGGGGAATGGCTGAGTGACTGAATGTCTGAGCTGAGCAGAGACCCACATTAGAGCACTCAGCTTCAGAACAGTCCATTTAACCCTGCCTAACTGGCCAGGGAAAGGAGTTGTTGACCGTTAGGCAACAATAAGAAAGATTTTCCATCACACACCAAAATGACCATGGAAAACATCTCTGTCCACCAACTCCCATGTTTCCTGAACAGGGAATAGTCATCCCCGCTATTACCATTATTAGAATCTCTCGCTTACTAATGGTAAATCACTGGTCTACTTCTATCTATTCCTTTGTCTTTCTGCCTCTCTTTCTCCTCCTCTACCCCTCACTCACTCCAGGACATTTGGAAGGAGGTGCGTTGCGCCAACAAGCGTTACCTGAAGGTAGAGAAGCCACCCACCTGTAAGTTGGATGAGAAGAGGTACCGCCTCATGAGTGAACCAGAGGGAGACATCAGCCCTGCGGTGAGGTTTCATTCGCCCATTACTGCATAACCAGTAAGCAATGACCTACAGTACAGTTGAACTCAGAAGTTCACATACACCTTTTCCAAATACATTTAAACTCAGTTTTTCACAATTCCTGTCATTTAATCCTAGTAAAAATTCCCTCTTAGGTCTGTTAGGATCACCACTTTATTTTATAATGTGAAATGTCAGAATAATAGTAGAGAGAATTACTTAATTCAGATTTTATTTCTTTCATCACATTCCCAGTGGGTCAGAAGTTTACATACACTCAGTTAGTATTTGGTAGCATTGCCTTAAACAATTTAAACTTGGGTCAAATGTTTCGGGTAGCCTTCCCCAAGTTTTCCACAATAAGTTGGGTGAATTTTGTCCCATTCCTCCTGACAGAGCTGGTGTAACTGAGTCAGGTTTGTAGGCCGCCTTGCCTGCACATGCTTTTTCAGTTCTGCCCACAAATTTTCTATAGGATTGAGGTCAGGGCTTTGTGATGGCCACTCCAATACCTTGACTTTGTTGTCCTTAAGCCATTTTGCCACAACTTTGGAAGTATGCTTGGGGTCATTGTCCATTTGGAAGATTAATTTGCGACCAAGCTTCATCTTCCTGACTGATGTCTTGAGATGTTGCTTTAAAATAGCCACATAATTTCCCTTACTCATGATGCCATCTATTTTGTGAAGTGGACAAGACCCTCCTGCAGCAAAGCCCCCTCACAACATGACGCAGTCACCCCTGTGCTTCACGGTTGGGATGGTGTTCTTCGACTTGCAAACCTCCCCCCCTTTTTCTCCCAAACATAACGATGGTCATTATGGCCAAACAGTTCTATTTTTGTTTCATCAGACCAGAGGACATTTCTCCAAGAAGTACAATCTTTGTCCCCATGTGCAGTTGCAAACCTTAGTCTGACTTTTTTTATAGTGGTTTTGGAGCAGTGGATTCTTGCTTAGCGGCCTTTCAGGTTATGTCGATATAGGACTTGTTTTACTGTAGATATAGATACTTTTGTACCAGTTTCCTCCAGCATCTTCACAAGGTCCTTTGCTGTTGTTCTGGGATTGATTTGCACTTTTTGCACCAAAGTATGTTCATCTCTATGATACAGAATACGTCTCCTTCCTGAGCAGTATGAGGGCTGTGTGGTCCCATTGTGTTTATACTTGCGTACTCTTTTATTTGTACAGATGAAGGTGGTACCTTCAGGCATTTGGATTTTTTTTTCCAAGGATGAACCAGACTTGTGGAGGTCTACAATTTTTTTTTCAGAGGTCTTGGCTGATTTCTTTTGATTTTCCCATGATGTTGAGCAAAGAGGCACTGAGTTTGATGGTAGACCTTGAAATACATCCACAGGTATGCCTCCAATTGACTCAAATTATGTACATTTGCCTATCAGAAGCTTCTAAAACTATGACGTAATTTTCTGGAATTTTCCAAGCTGTTTATAGGCACAGTCAACTTCTGACTCACTGGAATTGTGATACAGTGAAATAATCTTGTCTGTAGACAATTGTTGGAAAAATGACTTGTGTCATGCACAAAGTAGATGTCCTAACCGACTTGCCAAAACTACAGTTAACAAGAAATTTGTGGAGTGGTTGAAAACGAGTTTTAATGACTCCAACATAAGTGTATGTAAACTTCCGACTTCAACTGTATGTACGGTACATTGAGTGAACAAAACGTTAAGAACACCTTCCTAATATTGAGTTGCACCCCCTTTTGCCTTCAGAATAGCCTCAATTCGTCGAGGCAGGGACTCTACAAGGTATCAAAAACGTACCACAGGGATGCTGGCCCATGTTGACTCCAATGCTTACCACAGATGTGTCAAGTTGGCTGGATTTCATTTGGGTGGTTGACCGTTCTTGATACACATGGGAAACTGTTGAGCATGAAAAACGTGGCAGCATTGCATTTGACACAAACCGGTGCGCCTGGCAACTACTACCATACCCTGTTCAAAGGCACTTAAATATTGTGTCTTGCCCATTCACCCTCTGAATGGTACACATACACAATCCATGTCTCTATTGTCTCTTGGCTGAAAAATCATTCTTTGACCCATCTCCTCCCCTTAATTTAGACTGATTGAAGAGGATTTAACAAGTGAAATCAATAAGGGATCATAACTTTCACCTAGATTCACCTGGTCAGTCTGTCATGGAAAGAGCAGGTGTTCTTAATGTTTTGTTTACTCAGTGTATGTATGGTATGTCCTATGTGAGTTTATTCATAATTGATTTTCTTTATTTTATTATTAAAAAATATATATATATATATTTTTTTAAATTTAACCCCGTTTCGTGGTATCCAATTGTTAGTAGTTACTATCTTGTCTCATCGCTACAACTCCCGTACGGGCTCGGGAGAGACGAGGGTCGAAAGCCATTCGTCCTCCGAAACACAACCCAGGTGTTCTTAATGTTTTGTATACTCAGTGTTGGTACATTATGTACTGTGTGTGTTTATTCATAATGTCTGTGTTGTGTGTATGGTGTCCTGCAGGACTTGCCGTTCACGCTGGCCGTGACTAAATTGAAGGGATATTTTGAGGTGTTCTTTGAGCAGCCCCCTCCTTTCAAGGTCTCCCTCGTAGAGACAGAGTCCGACAAGACTGTGTGGTCAGCCACCATCAGAGAAGGTACATACACACCTGCTATGCGTATGTCTGTAATGTGTTGGGGGTTAAGGTGCAGGATATTAATTTATCTTCCTCTCAGGTGACTGTGTGGACAATACAGTTGAAAAGCCAAGGAAACTGACAAATAGTAAGTTTGTCATTTTTGTTTGCCCACTCTCAATATCGGCATCAAGAGTTCACTTCATTCCAGTGTATGTTCTAGATATCAAGTTCTCTGTACACAAGCACTTTTCATCCAATCATAACAAAGTAGCTTTTGATTGACAAAGTAGCTTTTTTTCTCCTCTTCTGTAGACAGGAAGAGAAGCACCAGCACATCAGAGGAAGAGTTGCCCAAAAAGAGACGTCGGTGCGCAGATGAGTCAGGTGATGGTTTGAACACATCCATTGTGTCATTTTCTGTTATTACTGTGGTCTTATTCCTGTTGAGTTGCTGTTCAGTCGCCCTGAATAAAACCCTTAAAAGTCTGACGTTCCTCTGTTGTCTCCAGACGGAGTGCGGACAGTGCAGGTCCCAGATGTGTCGTCCAAGCAGCTGATGCAGGTGGCTAAGCTGCAGGGGAAGGAGTGGAAGCAAGTGGCTATCGGTTGCCTGGACCTGTCCTCCAAAGAGCTGGACGATATACAGGCCAGTGAGGAGGATGTCGACATGCAGAGGTACAGTAGATAGATATAGTATCTGCACCCTTAAAACGCAACTTTATATTACTCGCCAGCCATTATTTTGGGCATTTTTCATTGAAGCATTCTTGGTACACCGATCATTCAACAATTGTACAATAACTTACTTTCTTTGATTCATATTTTTGGTGATTTCTTTTTTAGATAATGGGACCCTAAATGTGACCCTCAACTTGTTTTGTGTTGGGTTTCAGGTTTAAGGCGTTGGAGCGCTGGAAGACTGGCAGGCCAAATGGTCAAGCCACGGTCACTCACCTCTTGATGAGCCTACAGGAGCTGGATGACCTGCCCAACAAGGTCCTCAAGACACTGCAAGGTTAGAGACACACATTAGACTAGAGCCACAAACACTCAATCACCTGTCTCCACACAGATATTTGTACTCATTCTTGTCTCCTACTAACATACACCCATTTCTGTCTGTCTCTTTCTGTCTGTGTTCTCCTCAGATATGATAGACAATAAAGCGGCCGAATGAGATATCTTTTGCCTCCCAAGGTCCCTGCCTTTCTGCAGCCCTATCGTCAATGAGCCAGAGAGACAATGGGAGAGAGACGTTTGAACTCTTGCCTTGAAGACAGAAATCCCTCTGCTTCTGCTGTATTGCAGGGGTACTCTTACCCTACGAGGTCCGGAGCCTGCTGGTTTTCTGTTCTACCGGATAATTAATACACCTGATGTCCCAGGTTTAAATCAGTCCCTGATTTGAAGGGAACAATGAAAAAATGCAGTGGAACTGGCTTTGAGGTCCAGAGTGGAGTTTGAGGGCTGTATGGAGTAGGATGAACGTTCCCGCTAGTCCAGGGATGGGAAACTCCAATCCTCAGGGGCCTGAGTGATGTCACATTTCTTCCCCATCCCTAGCTAACGCAGCTGATTTTAAACTAATTGCATTCTAAACTGAAGATCATAATTAGTTGATTATTGGAGTCAGGTGTGTTAGCTGGGGCAAAAGTGTGACACCAATCCAGCCCTGACTCACTGGACTGGAGCTGCCTGCCCTTGCTCTAGAGGCTGATCTAAGGTCAGCTTTGCATACCTCCTTCATAAATTGAGGATGGTACACTGATCCTAGATCAGAAGCATTATGTGTCCCCTGCCATTGCCTAGGCAGGGCGAGGCCAGGACACACCAGCCTAGCACTGTCAGCCCCTTCCAGCCCAAAATAATTGGGATTCAATTGCCTTCAAATGATATGTTTGATTTCTGCAGGCCTGGATGCTAGAGCTGGAGAACGTTGTGCTCTGCCTAGTAGTGATGTTTAGTAGTGGGAAACCCTGGCTTCTCACCCCTCATGTTCTCTCAGGATTTCAACAGGAGTTCAACAAAGGCATAGAAAGAGAATTACACCACAACCTTTAATCTTGAATGGTTATGTTCTTAGACGTTCACAAATGGTCCATTAACCTGGAATAATGCAGGTGTTATGTAGAGGTACCCCAAACAGCCAGGAGCTGATGCTGCGACCTGCGGTGCATTGAAGACCTCTTATGTCATAGATGAGCTCTGGGAAATAGGTAGCTAATATGTAGCCAGTAACATGTAACAGACATGTTGCTGCAGTATGGAAACTGCTAACACACATTTACAGGGCTGTTGTCTCAAACATTGTACATTTTGTATTTTGATATTTCTCAATCAAGGCATTGCCACTTACTTAATCATGGAACAACTACTCAAGGAGTGTAGCTGTACTTTTAATACGGTGTACATATTTTCTGTTTTTTAAACTATACTGTAATTGTTTTTTTTGTAGTCTGTGTTTGTTCATGTGTGTGTGTTATGACCAAATTGAGCCGTCAAACTGACACTTGGGATAGCTAAGCTTCATCTCAGAAAAGATTGGTAATATTTACATTAGTTTAGACTGGATCGTGTCCATTCTGTAGCCTGGGAATCACTCTGTGTATTTGAACATGGTGGGATTGACTGAATTCCAGAAACCACTAATGTAGGAGGGTTTTTTTTGTTCATAAAAAGGACTACTAACTCATTTTAAACACCTTTCAAAAGGGATGTCACTGTTGCCAATACTGGGACCCAAATACCCCAGGGAGAGTAACAATGATGAATGGGAAAACCATGAGTTAAGTTGTCTATTGGATGCCATTTCCAAGTGTGTACATATTTTTACACAGTGATCGCTCCGAAAAGGCCATCATTAATATTCCATCCTTACATGTGTACTTCTGTAATGTTACAGCTCAGGTAAGGGCCTTCATAGGGCTCTGGGTATGGTGTCTAAGATTACAAATCTTTGACTGAATAAAATACATTTTTGCAAAAATTGATAAAATGTTTAATTGCAAATAATTTTCAGCTAGCAGATGATAGGCTTCATGGCTGTTAAGCTATGACTTAATCAAACATTTATCCTATGTAACCGGTTCTGTACCTTTCTGCGGTGTGTTCTGGTGAGGTGTATGTGGAAGGGAAAGCTCTGAAAACAATTCTGCCGGTTGTCTCTTTTAATGACTGCATGGAATGGAGACACATGCAAGGCAAATGTTAATGCTGCCGTCTGGACTCTCATAAGTACATTTATCACTCCTCATCACGCTTTAAGCAAACTCACATAAACCAAAAAATGCATTGTACATGTTAATATTTTCAAAAGACTTTCAAAACATTAAAAGTGCTAAATATTTATTTAAGTGTACTATTGTCCTATTATACACAAGGCATACTTGTCCAGAGCAACAAGCCTGTAGAGCACCAGGAGGTGGTCCTGGTGTATAAGGAACTGGCTCTGAACAACTCCTACTCCTTTCGCATCTAACAGGCCACCAACAACTCCTCTGACATTAAGGTGAGAGGGACACAGGGTGTGTGTATGCGGATCATTACAGTAACATCTTACTCAGAAAGAGAAATTAACATGATCAGAGGGATTGTAATGCCCACTGGCCTGACCTCCTGGCACTCTGACTCACACTGTGGTCTCTACTGAGGGAAATCACATGTCACACTGGAAGTCTGCGGTCTGTTTATTTGTGCGTATATGTGTGGTGATCAAGATGAGTTCATTTGTCACTGTATCAGAGGGCATTGGTGCATATTAATTAACAAATGATTGTGTATTGATTTGTGTATCTGTATCTAGGAATAACTCAGATGGAAACCCCAAACCTCGTACATTAGAGCAGCCCAGTGGGCAACACTGGTTCAAATGGCAATGTTTTCCCAACTGGTAGGTTTATATTGGAATAGTAACACCATGTGACATCAAATATAGACCACAGCCAATTTTTACTCTGATATTACACACAGTCTCTTAGGTCACATGTCACCCAGTTCCTGAAATGTGGTTTGAGCGCTGGTAGTGTGTAAAATCAGGGGTGTGTGTCTTAGTGTGATAGTAGTATCAGTGGTGAGGGGAATGGCTGAGTGACTGAATGCCTGAGCTGAGCAGAGACCCACATCAGAGAACTCCGCTTCAGTCCAAATGTTCATAAATGACCAGCATGGTCAAATAATTATCACAGTAGTTGTCGAGGGTGCAACAGGTCAGCACCTCAGGAGTAAATGTCAGTTGGCTTTTCATAGCCGATCATTGAGAGTATCTCTACCGCTCCTGCTGTCTCTAGAGAGTTCAAAACAGCAGGTCTGGGACAGGTAGCACGTCCGGTGAACAGGTCAGGGTTCCATAGCCGCAGGCAGAACAGTTGAAACTGGAGAAGCAGCACGGCCAGGTGGACTGGGGACAGCAAGGAGTCATCATGCCAGGTAGTCCTGAGGCATGGTCCTAGGGTTCAGGTCCTCCAAGAGAGAGTAAGAAAGAAAGAGAGACTTAGAGAGCATACTTAAATTCACACAGGACACCGGATATAACAGACTGACCCTAGCCCCCCGACACATAAACTACTGCAGCATAAATACTGGAGGCTTAGACAGGAGGGGTCAGGAGACACTGTGGCCCCATCTGATGATTTCCCCGGACAGGGCCAAACAGGCAGGATATAACCCCACCCACTTTGCCAAAGCGCAGCCCCCACACCACTAGAGGGATATCTTCAACCACCAATTTACCATCCTGAGACAAGGCCGAGTATAGCCCACAAAGATCTCTGCCACAGCACAACCCAAGGGGGGGGCGCCAACCCAGACAGGAAGACCACATCAGTGACTCAACCCACTCAAGTGACGCACCCCTCCTAGGGACGGCATGGAAGAGCACCAGTACGCCAGTGACTCAGCCCCTGTAATAGGGTTAGAGGCAGAGAATCCCAGTGGAGAGCAGGGAACCGGCCAGGCAGAGACAGCAAGGGCGGTTTGTTCCTCCAGTGCCTTTCCGTTCACCTTCACACTCCTGGGCCAGACTACACTCAATCATAGGCCCTACTGAAGAGATGAGTCTTCAATAAAAATCTCTATTGTCTCTTGGCTGAAAAATCATTCTTTGACCTGTCTCCTCCCCTTCATTTAGACTGATTGAAGTGGATTTAACAAGTGAAATCAATAAGGGATCATAGTTTTCACCTAGATTCACCTGGTCAGTCTATGTCATGTAAAGAGCAAGTGTTCTTAATGTTTTGTTTACTCAGTGTATGTACTATGTGAGTTTATTCATAATTTCTTTCTTTTTTAAATTATTTAAAGATAATAAAAAAAAATGTTTATTGAATTTTACCCCCTTTTCGTGGTATCCAATTGTTAGTAGTTACTATCATGTCTCATCGCTACAACTCCCGTACGGGCTCGGGAAAGACGAAGGTCGAGAGCAATGCGTCCCCCAAAACACAACCCAACCAAGCTGCACTGCTTCTTATTAACACAGCACGCATCCAACCCAGAAGGCAGCCGCACCAATGTGTCGGAGGAAACACAGTGCACCTGGCGACCTGGTTAGCGTGCACTATGCCCGGCCCGCCACAGGAGTCGCTATTGCGCAATGATATCCCTACCGGCCAACCCTCCCTAACCCGGGCGACGCTATGCCAATTGTACGTCGCCCCACCGACCTCCCGGTCGCGGCCGGCTGCGACAGAGCTTGGGTGCGAATCCAGAGTCTCTGGTTTTATTCATAATTTCTGTGTTGTGTGTATGGTGTCCTGCAGGACTTGCCGTTCACGCTGGCCGTGACTAAATTGAAGGGATATTTTGAGGTGTTCTTTGATATTAGTTTATCTTTCTCTCAGATGACTGTGTGGACAATACAGTTGAAAAGCCAAGGAAACTGACAAATAGTAAGTTTGTCATTTTTGTTTGCCCCCTCTCAATATCGGCATCAAGAGTTCACTTCATTCCAGTGTATGTTCTAGATATCAAGTTCTCTGTACACAAGCACTTTTCATCCAATCATAACAAAGTAGCTTTTGATTGACAAAGTAGCTTTTTTTCTCCTCTTCTGTAGACAGGAAGAGAAGCACCAGCACATCAGAGGAAGAGTTGCCCAAAAAGAGATGTCGGTGCGCAGATGAGTCAGGTGATGGTTTGAACACATCCATTGTGTAATTTGCTGTTATTACTGTGGTCTTATTCCTGTTGAGTTGCTGTTCAGTCGCCCTGAATAAAACCCTTAAAAGTCTGACGTTCCTCTGTTGTCTCCAGACGGAGTGCGGACAGTGCAGGTCCCAGATGTGTCGTCCAAGCAGCTGATGCAGGTGGCTAAGCTGCAGGGGAAGGAGTGGAAGCAGGTGGCTAAGTGGCAGGGGAAGGAGTGGAAGCAGGTGGCTAAGCGGCAGGGGAAGGAGTGGAAGCAGGTGGCTAAGCTGCAGGGGAAGGAGTGGAAGCAGGTGGCTAAGCTGCAGGGGAAGGAGTGGAAGCAGGTGGCTAAGCTGCAGGGGAAGGAGTGGAAGCAGGTGGCTAAGCTGCAGGGGAAGGAGTGGAAGCAGGTGGCTAAGCGGCAGGGGAAGGAGTGGAAGCAGGTGGCTAAGCGGCAGGGGAAGGAGTGGAAGCAGGTGGCTAAGCTGCAGGGGAAGGAGTGGAAGCAGGTGGCTAAGCGGCAGGGGAAGGAGTGGAAGCAGATGGCTAAGCGGCAGGGGAAGGAGTGGAAGCAGGTGGCTAAGCGGCAGGGGAAGGAGTGGAAGCAGGTGGCTAAGCTGCAGGGGAAGGAGTGGAAGCAGGTGGCTAAGCTGCAGGGGAAGGAGTGGAAGCAGGTGGCTAAGCTGCAGGGGAAGGAGTGGAAGCAGGTGGCTAAGTGGCAGGGGAAGGAGTGGAAGCAGGTGGCTAAGCGGCAGGGGAAGGAGTGGAAGCAGGTGGCTAAGCTGCAGGGGAAGGAGTGGAAGCAGGTGGCTAAGCTGCAGGGGAAGGAGTGGAAGCAGGTGGCTAAGTGGTAGGGGAAGGAGTGGAAGCAGGTGGCTAAGCGGCAGGGGAAGGAGTGGAAGCAGGTGGCTAAGCGACAGGGGAAGGAGTGGAAGCAGGTGGCTAAGCTGCAGGGGAAGGAGTGGAAGCAGGTGGCTAAGCTGCAGGGGAAGGAGTGGAAGCAGGTGGCTAAGCGGCAGGGGAAGGAGTGGAAGCAGGTAGCTAAGCGGCAGGGGAAGGAGTGGAAGCAGGTGGCTAAGCTGCAGGGGAAGGAGTGGAAGCAGGTGGCTAAGCGGCAGGGGAAGGAGTGGAAGCAGGTGGCTAAGCGGCAGGGGAAGGAGTGGAAGCAGGTGGCTATCGGTTGCCTGGACCTGTTATAAATAGCTAACCAATAACTACCAGGAATACCTGCATTGAACCTTGTTGCACTAACTATTTTGACTCATCACATACATTACTTTTACTGTTCGTTATTTATCCCGTTGCCTAGTCACTTTATCCCTACCTACATATACATACTGTATCTACCTCAATTGCCATGTACCCCTTCACATCGACTCTGTACTGGTTCCCCGTGTATATAGCTAAGTTATCATTACTCATTGTGTATTTTTCTCATTGTGTTGTTATTTTTCTATGTATTCCTCTTTTTGCATTTTCAATTTTTCTACTATTTCAATTTTTTTCTCTGCATTGTTGGGAAGGGCCAGTAAGCATGTAACAAATGACATTTGCCAGTAGTGTAAAGTAACTAAGTAAAAAATACTTTGAAGTACTACTTAATTAGTTTTCTTGGGTATCTGTACTTTATTTACTATTTATACTTTTGACAACTTCTACTTTTACTCTACTACATTCCTAATGAAAATATGTACTTTTTACTCCCGTACATTTTCCCAAAAGTACTCGTTACGTTACATTTCAAATGCTCACGGAGGACAGCAGTATAGTCCTATTCACGCACCTATAAATACACTGCTCAAAAAATAAAGGGAGCACTAAAATAGCACATCCTATACCTGAATGAATGAAATATTCTTATTAAATACTTTTTCCTTTACATAGTTGAATGTGCTGACAACAAAATCACACAAAAATTATCAATGGAAATCAAATTTATCAACCCATGGAGGTCTGCATTTGGAGTCCCACTCAAAATTTAAGTGGAAAACCCCACTACAGACTGATCCAACTTTGATGTCATGTCCTTAAAACAAGTCAAAATGAGGCTCAGTAGTGTGTGTGGCCTCCACGTGCCTGTATGACCTCCCTACAACGCCTGGGCATGCTCCTGATGAGGTGGCGGATGGTCTCCTGAGGGATCTCCTCCCAAATCTGGAAAATTGCACGATCTGGTATGCATAATAAAAGGAATTTGATGTACAGCACTTACTTTTTACTTCTACTCAGGTATGACAATTTAGTACTTTTTCCACCAATATACTTTTAAGCACATTTAAAACCAGATACTTTTACTCAAATAGTATTTTACTGGGTGACTTTCAATTTCACTTGAGTCTTTTTCGATTAAGCTATCTTTGCTTTTATTGAGTGCTACCATAGAAATATAAAAATAAATAAATATAAATAAATAAATATAAATACAGGACAAAACACATCACAACAAGAGAAACAACACAACACTACATAAAGAGAGACCTAAGACAACAACATAGCAAGCGAGCACACATGACAACACAGCATGGTAGAAACACAACATAACAACAACATGGTAGCAACACACCATGGTAGTAGCACACAACATGGCACAAACATTATTGGGCACAGACACAATGGGCAAGAAAGGAGAGACAATAATACATCACTCAAAGCAGCCACAACTGTCAGTAAGACTGTCCATGATTGAGTCTTTGAATGACGAGATTGAGATAAAACTGTCCAGTTTGAGTGTTTGTTGCAGTTCGTTCCAGTCGCTAGCTGCAGCGAACTGAAAAGACAAGTGACCCAGTGATGTGTGTGATTCGGGGACCTTTAACAGAATGTGACTGGCAGAACCGGTGTTATATGTGGAGGATGAGGGCTGTAGTAGATATCTCAGAGGGCCGAGTGAGGCCTAAGAGGGTTTTATAAATAAGCATCAACCAGTGGGTCTTGCGACGGGTATACAGAGATGACCAGTTTACAGGAGTATAGAGCGCAGTGATGTGTCCTTTAAGGAACATTGGTGGCAAATCTGATGGTTTGGCACCAACGGTAAAGCCACTCGAGAGCACCCTTAACTGCTGATCGATAAATTATGTCTCCGTAATCTAGCATGGGAAGGACGGTAATCTGAATCAGAGTTAGTTTGGCAGCTGGGGTGAAAGAGGAGTGATTACAATAGAGGAAACCAAGTCTAGATTTAACATTAGCCTGCAGCTTTGATATTTGCTGAGAGAAGGACAGTGTACCATCTAGCCATACTGCCAAGTACTTGTATGAGGTGACTATCTCAAGCTCTGAACCCTCAGAGGTAGTAATCACACCTGTGGGGAGAGGGACATTCTTTTTACCAAACCACATGACCTTTGTTTTGGAGGTGTTCAGAATAAGGTTACGGGTAAAGAAAGCTTGTTGGACACTAAGAAAGCTTTGTTGTAGAACATTTAACACAAAATCTGGGAAGGGGCCAGCTGAGTATAAGACTGTATCATCTGCATATAAATGGATGAGAGAGCTTCCTACTGCTTGAGCTATGTTGTTGATGCAAATTGAGAAGAGCATGGGGCCTAGGATCGAGCCTTGGGATCCCTCAGACCCCTCAGAGACAGCAATACTTAGCCGGACAACAAGAATGGAATGGTCTACCGTATCAAAAGCTTTGGCCAAGTCAATAACAATAGAAGCACAACATTGCTTAGAATAAAGGGCAATGGTAAACTCATGGGTACACTCCATATGGCTGGTATTGTGATGCAGTTATGTCCATGGCAATTTAGAATGTTCAATCAACTAATACTGGATTTCCATGGGATTATAGAATGCTCATTCAAATGATGCTAAGTGATGTGGCTTACAATCAAGTTGTCATCTGAACCTAGGTTTATAAAAGCACCCTGACCAGCATTACTGCAATATCCACAACTACAGATATCACAAATATCCCGATACTGCATGGAATACTGAAAACCAAGGTATATACTGAACAGGATGCAGTGCAAAAACGACAATTGAAGGACCTCGGGTCTTGAGCTATGGCCATTGGTGTCTGAACCCTCCCTGGACCTGGTCAAGACATTCCCAGGTCCCGGCAGACTGGACCCGTGAGACCTCGAGACGTGTGGGAGGACGAGGATGGGCAGTCATTACTATACCTGTCCGTTGCTCACGACCTCCCAGTAGATGACTGAAATCAAAGGCCGGCTGGGAGGATGACTCCAAGCACGCAGTGTCGCATTTGACTAATGCAGGCACGGTGATAACAAAGACTCTTGCCACCCACAGGGAGACACTGTAGATGGGGCAGAAATGTTCTCATCACCTGAGCCGGATGTGGACGACAAGAGCGACCTGATAGCCAAATCCGCATACACTAAGAAATGTACCTTACGGAAGCCGCTGAGGTTGCCCAAGAGATAGCCGAAGGAGAGGAAAGAAGCTCTGCGTAAAGAAAACATTGGGCCGAAGAACCTGATGAGAAGCCTGAGGATCTCCGTGGAAGACATGGACACCCTGAAGAACATGGTCCTGGAGATGCGTACAGTGCCTTGCGAAAGTATTCGGCCCCCTTGAACTTTGCGACCTTTTGCCACATTTCAGGCTTCAAACATAAAGATATAAAACTGTATTTTTTTGTGAAGAATCAACAACAAGTGGGACACAATCATGAAGTGGAACGACATATATTGGACATTTCAAACTTTTTGAACAAATCAAAAACTGAAAAATTGGGCGTGCAAAATTATTCAGCCCCTTTACTTTCAGTGCAGCAAACTCTCTCCAGAAGTTCAGTGAGGATCTCTGAATGATCCAATGTTGACCTAAATGACTAATGATGATAAATACAATCCACCTGTGTGTAATCAAGTATCCGTATAAATGCACCTGCACTGTGATAGTCTCAGAGGTCCGTTAAAAGCGCAGAGAGCATCATGAAGAACAAGGAACACACCAGGCAGGTCCGAGATACTGTTGTGAAGAAGTTTAAAGCCGTATTTGGATACAAAAAGATTTCCCAAGCTTTAAACGTCCCAAGGAGCACTGTGCAAGCGATAATATTGAAATGGAAGGAGTATCAGACCACTGCAAATCTACCAAGACCTGGCCATCCCTCTAAACTTTCAGCTCATACAAGGAGAAGACTGATCAGAGATGCAGCCAAGAGGCCCATGATCACTCTGGATGAACTGCAGAGATCTACAGCTGAGGTGGGAGACTCTGTCCATAGGACAACAATCAGTCGTATATTGCACAAATCTGGCCTGTATGGAAGAGTGGCAAGAAGAAAGCCATTTCTTAAAGATATCCACAAAAAGTGTTGTTTAAAGTTTGCCACAAGCCACCTGGGAGACACACCAAACATGTGGAAGAAGGTGCTCTGGTCAGATGAAACCAAAATTGAACTTTTTGGCAACAATGCAAAACGTTATGTTTGGCGTAAAAGCAACACAGCTCATCACCCTGAACACACCATCCCCACTGTCAAACATGGTGGTGGCAGCATCATGGTTTGGGCCTGCTTTTCTTCAGCAGGGACAGGGAAGATGGTTAAAATTGATGGGAAGATGGATGGAGCCAAATACAGGACCATTCTGGAAGAAAACCTGATGGAGTTTGCAAAAGACCTGAGACTGGGACAGAGATTTGTATTCCAACAAGACAATGATCCAAAACATAAAGCAAAATCTACAATGAAATGGTTCAAAAAGAAACATATCCAGGTGTTAGAATGGCCAAGTCAAAGTCCAGACCTGAATCCAATCGAGAATCTGTGGAAAGAACTGAAAACTGCTGTTCACAAATGCTCTCCATCCAACCTCACTGAGCTCGAGCTGTTTTGCAAGGAGGAATGGGAAAAAATTTCAGTCTCTCGATGTGCAAAACTGATAGAGACATACCCCAAGCGACTTACAGCTTTAATTGCAGCAAAAGGTGGCGCTACAAAGTATTAACTTAAGGGGGCTGAATAATTTTGCACGCCCAATTTCTCAGTTTTTGATTTGTTAAAAAAGTTTGAAATATCCAATAAATGTCGTTCCACTTCATGATTGTGTCCCACTTGTTGTTGATTCTTCACAAAAAAATACAGTTTTATATCTTTATGTTTGAAGCCTGAAATGTGGCAAAAGGTCGCAAAGTTCAAGGGGGCCGAATACTTTCGCAAGGCACTGTAAATACCTGGAGGAGAGCAACAGCACCACTGCACGGCTGGAGACTCGACATCTGCAGCTCCAACAGCAGAATGACGCCTTCATGGATACAATTGAAAGTCTGAAAAAGATCTTTCCACTCTTAAGCACGAGAGAGCTGAGGATAGGGTGAAGTTATGGGATCAGAATGGCTGGCTGTATTGGCCTATTGCAGTAACTTTTCTTCACAGGAGGAGTTAATCCAGATGAAAGCTTCCCTCATTGAGGAGATGCAGGTAGCTTAGTGGTTAGAGCGTTGGGTCTGTAACTGAAAGGTTGCTGGCAAGCTGACAAGGTAAAGATCTATCGTTCTGCCCCTGAACAAGGCAGTTAACCCACTGTTCCTGTCATTGTAAATAAGAATGTGTTCTTAACTGACTTGCCTAGTTAAATAAAGGTTCAAATAAAATAATGTAAAGCGCTGTGGCTGAAAGCACATGCCACAACCTGGAGTTTCAGGCGAGGGTGCAGGACTTGGAGGTGCAAATTGCAGAAGCCAGGAACGCTGGTAAAGAACATGAGATGACAGCTCCATTGTGCGCAGGAAAAGGGCCCATTCCTTCACCGAGGAACTTGTGCAATGTGACATGAACTCTGTTGATGAAGAGATAAGTGGAGGTTTCAACCACTGCGACCCAGAGCTGCCTGGGGAGAAGTCTGCTCGGCAGGCTCCAGAAGGTGGTCTGCCAGGCAAGGATGTTCGCCCAGGGTGGCATGGTTTCCTTGTGCGTAATGGCTGCAAGTGTGCCCACATGCCAAATTGGACAAGGGGTTCAATGCGGAGACCTGCTTGAAGACGCAGAAAAGGGCTTTTTCATATCTTATGCGACTATTACACACATGGCCTTCCCTCCCGTCTGAATGATATTATATTTCAACATGTTCCATAAAGATAAGGTATTTTTACAACAAACAAAAGCGTATTTAGCCTATTCATGGATAGAATGTTGAAGCCCACGGAGCAACACAGACAACAAAGCTAACATTAACAGCCAGTCAATATAATAAATACATAATCAGTCTCAGTAAGCTTGTAATAAATACTTTATTATAAATATTCCAATAAATAACATTAATAACATATTGTTAAATAAATAAATACATTTCATAAATCAAATAAATAAATAAATCCCAGTCCTTAAATATAGGAATAAATAAATAAATAGATTGACCAACATGATCTTCATTGACTAGTTTTGCACTAAACCTACTATCATTCAGCTCTAACTGAGCCAAAGGAGTTTAGATAGCTCATGTCCTACTCATCTAGGCATTCACAGTGTAGTGCAGTAAGTATTCAACAGTTATGATGGCAAAGTAGTTGTTGAGGATGATGTCTGATGATGAAGATGACAATCAGGGTTGCTGATGATTCACTTTTTGATGGTGATGATGATGATGATGATGATGAAGATTATCAGCACTTGTTATAGTTGATGATGATGAGAAATCGGATGATTTTGAAGATGAGGGTTTTACTTCCTGTGGTCCCCAGCAGAGATGTAGCCCATTGCTCTGCTGATGGTGATGACCCGGAGGTGGAAGCCCTTCAGTAACTTACACAGATGGACCCTCTGGTCCACAGAGTTACCACTAGTCAGTTTAGCGTCTGCAACCTGCAGGGCAAAAGCAAACAAAGCTTAACTTTATAAAAATGCTAACTTTAAGTCCATAGTTGTATGCGTGCCAATAACATTTGTGCTGTTTCAAGCACAGAGAAACATATTTTTTTTGTATACAGTTTTGTAATTGTCTATATGAGTTTGTTGTCATTAGAAAACTGAATCAAAAGAAAAAGGAAAATTCAGGGAAGGAAGGAATGTTTTATGACAACAAAAAAAAAAGAAATAGAAAAATCTAATCTTACTTGTGAGGAAGGATCCCCTTGTGTGGATGGACAATTATTGAGTAGGTTCTTGGTGTCCTGGACAGTGGAGCTGAGGTCGGCCTGTTTGTAAGCCTGTAGTGAGGCAGCATAATGTCCTAGGTCTGCTCGGATGTTCCTCAGACACGCACTCTGTCAGAAGAAAATATAAAGATGGACAGAGATCAGACAATCAGACATATAGGAAGCAGTTGAAATGGGTGAGCTAAGAATGGGTGAATTATGTGAAATGCCATCACTATAAAATCTACAGACTGTCAAAAGATCTAACTATTTATTTTTAAAACTGTGGATTTATATACAATGATGCAATATTGTAAGAACACAATAGTTACCTCACTGAATGTGGTGTTCCGTTGACCAGAGCATCTTGTGTTCTGAGGAAATACAGCAAAATAATGCATCAATCGACTGATTTATATCACTATTCTGTAAATCCTAATTATCACTTTCAATTAATACTTAAAAGTCCGAGAAAGTATCATTTAAAAAATAATGTTGATATGAATTTAGCAAATGACTGTGACTTACCCTGTCCGTGTTGGGTTCGCAGGCTAGGACTGTCTGGGTCTTACTGTTCACCTCCACGCGCTGCTCCGAGCAGTTTAAACCCCCAAACAGGTTTTCCTATCAAGGGAAAATGATTAAATTAGTAAGTGGATACATTAATCACAAACTGTGTGAATAAACTGTAAGCATATCAACGATACAGACGGATTGACTGACTGAATGAACAATACATTAGATATGAATTAAACGTTCAAATTCATTCGTTATAATTGTCACTCACGTTGTCCAGGAGCTTTCTAACATTCTTGACGAGCTCTCTGGAGAGGTCAGCGCACTGCCCGCATTTCTCAGTGTCCAAACTCCGCGGCGTGCTCACTGGGGTTCCCATGGAGACTTGGCAGAACAAAGCGAGCAGCAGCACACAGCTGGTAAAGTCTGTGTGGAGGGAGGACACAATCAGTCAGCACCAACCAATGCATCACCCCAATAATCCTCTAAACAGACCAATAATAAAAACACCCCTGAAAATGACATTATTTAGCTCCATAAATTAAAACGGAAGACTATGTCAAGTTTGAGGCATATCATTTCAGAGGGTTAGTTGTTACAAAAATGATGTACAAATAAAATGAATACTCACATAAATAAAAGTTTGGCAGCATGATTCTGAGATCTTTGACTCAAGTGTGGCGTAAACTGATAGGTGTTGTCATCTTTGCTTCATCTGATCATTATATAGAGCCGTGCAGTGCTCCTTGAGGGAATTCCCTGGACAGATTTAAACACTGAATTACAAACAACAAAACAACAAGAGACACCGAAATGAAAGCGACGCGTCAGTCGTGTGTAATTTCCTGAGTGGTCTCTGTTTGCATCTCGGCCAATGAGTGACTCCTTCAAGTGAAACTGGAATTAACAGCCAGGGGCTCGTTTCGATTTGCATGAGTAGGCTCAAGAGGAAGCCAATGCCTTAAAGTGAATTAATAATACAATACCGATATATATTTGTTTTACATTACAGTTAAAGTAATGCAGTTCAAATCTATAACTGAGTCACATTCTCTTGTGGGCAGCATATCACTGCGTAACCCAACTCGATCCAGAAACTTTGCAGCACCCACCGATTGCAAAAAAACTACGTGAGACAGGCATTCCGATGTCAGTGTTTTACTTTTGTTCCGTATTTTAATTGTAATTGTCAAAACTAGACAGATGAATAATGTTAGAAAGGTTTTTCTAAATGATTGTGCTATAGGCCTAGAGATATTGTGGGTGGGTAGTAGCCTTTAGTCTACTTTGACATGAGCCTCTTCTCTAGAAGGCTGATTGTCTAAAACTACATTCATAGTTGTTTTTATTTCATGCTTTCAATTATACATTATAAACATACATTTCGTAAGAACCAAAAACAATGTAAATAGGGAATAGGTTTAATTTCCCAACTTTTGATTGAGTTCTTCGCTACAGGGGTCAGAATAAAGAGGTTGTTTCATCAATTCGGTGACTTTTGAGAAGTAACTTGTTTAAAAATTTTTTTTGTTAGATTTCACCTAATTTGTATATTCTGTTATAAAGAGCACGTGTTCAACTTAAACATATATATATATATATATATATATATATATTTTAAAGAATAAAGCAAATGCCTATTAAGTGTCAGATAAAGTAACATGGATTTAATTTATCTCTGTGACAGTGGCAGTTGGGAGGGGGGTCGATTCCCAATGTTGATCAGTACTAAAATGTATGCAGGAGTATGCTAAACCATGACTCAAATGTAATGGGATTGCCCATGACCCCTGCACACCTCCACAATTTTAACCCTGGCATTTGAATTTGTTTACCATTGGCCTGTTTACTTAAGAAAGTACACCTCTTCCCGTAAAGGCTGACTCTCAGGGCCTGTAGAGAAAGAGAGGCCATGGTGAGTCAATCTGCAGGGGAGAGTTTCACAGAAGTGGATGATGCTTGTGGTTGTGACCATTGATATGAGATCAGACCTTTCAAAACCACAATCACAGTAAAGCACAGAGCTATCTTAGGCCTAAGGTTTAAAATCATCTACTCTTTAAAACAAGGTGGTTTTGTATGACTGTTCATCGAAAAATGTAATAATAGAAAAACTGATGCATTCTTCATACTTCATACTCTTGTTCATACTTCATACTCTTGTTCATACTTCATACTCTTGTTGCCTCTGAATAAAATATTCAGCGGAGTGATCAGGTTTTCTCTTCCCAGATGGCAGTGATGTCGGTATGGTTATTCATTTATGAATTATGTCCAAAATCCTACAATGCACTTGTCAGTATTAGTATTACATAATTATGAAATAGTCATAAATGCACTGTTAATGTACTGTGTTTTGCCAGTTTGCACTTATAGTATTTACAATAATATCTCAATCTCTGTCCACTTTTCTTAACAGACTGCACACCAAACCACAATATATGAAACAAAGTTGATTTTTTATTTTACATATCTGTACATAAACATTTCTTCCCTCAAATAAAAATTCTCAATACAATAGGATGTAAATGATATTAACACATTTATTCATTTAAAATGACTCGTGTCAGAAAATCAACATTCACAAAATGTTGAAGACCGATCAGAGTGAATGTATTACCAAAAGTTGCAACTCCACTACAAGGCAGGCAGGTTTCCTTTACACTCTTTTAGCACCTTCAAATAAACATTCCTCAGTTGAAAACTACCAATTGTGCAGAATAAAAAGAGGTTGACTTTGAAATACTTAAAAATGACCTTTTAACTTAAAATAGTCTGAAGTTAGTCTTCATAGTTTTATACAATGTTTCTTTTTTTCTCTTTTAACTGACTTTCTACTAATTTCTCACTATTATTATTTTTTCTCCACCATTTTGTATTGACAGTTATAATTTAGTGGCAAATGTAAAAAGTTAAAAATAAACAATAGCAAAGCAAGGCCGATCACTGCACAGGAAGCCGGGACAGTATCCATGACAACACACAATCAGTTTCCTCTTCTCCCAGGAAGCAGGAAATTCTCTGTCTTTAGCGCTGGGACAACCACAGAAGCAAATGAAAGGCTGGACTTCCTCTGGCTGCTGCCACCATGGGAGAGGGGCAGACAGAGGGGGAGCAGCGAGAGACATGGGGCAGGGCACAGGGACCAAGATGGGGCGGGAGTGAAGTAAAGGGATGGGGTAGGGTCGAGGTGTCTCATTTGGATGGGGTCTTCTCAGCCATGTGTTTCTGCTGGCTCTCAGCATGCCTGAGTAAAAACAATATGATGATTAGATAAACTACTTTATTAGCTGCAGCAAATATATCACACTGTGGTTAACGTCTGTCTCAAAGACAGAGTTCCCCTAATCATTCTCTGGCCTGTTTGAGGTCCTTGTTCTTGCAGCTGTGTGTGTGCGTGTGTTTGTGTGTGCTCCTGTATGAAAATCATGCAAATGTATAACCTTTGCTAAACATCAGTCCCAAAGACAGAGTTCCCCAAATAATTCCTGGCCTGTTTGCGGTCATAGCCCTGGAGGCTGTGTGTGTGTGTCTCCGTGTGTGTGTCTCCGTGTGTGTGTCTCCGTGTGTGTGTCTCCGTGTGTGTGTGTCTCCGTGTGTGTGTCTCTGTGTGTGTGTGTGTCTCCGTGTGTGTGTGTGTGTCTCCGTGTGTGTGTGTGTGTGTGTGTGTGTGTGTGTGTGTGTGTGTGTGTGTGTGTGTGTGTGTGTGTGTGTGTGTGTGTGTGTGTGTGTGTGTGAAAGTGTGTGAAAGTGAGTGAGAGTGAGTGAGTGAGTGAGAGTGAGTGAGAGAGAGATAGCATCACCACCTGGTCAGGTCCTCTATGTCCACCAGCATGGCATCCTGCTCCATGTGCAGTTCATCCCTGATCAGCAGCAGCTGCACCAGCTCCTCATTCAGGCCTGGAGAAGACAAACATCAGAACAACGTCAGAAAAACATTAGAGCAACAACACACCATTAGAACACTAACATACACCATATCGCAGAAGTATCGTGGAAGATCTGTGTTAAAAGGTCATTTCTGATTGAGCCGACATTTGCAGCGGTTACAGTGAATGCAGTCTCCGCCAACGTGGGAATATTGCTTTTATATATCATTTCAATCGAGCTATAACACGGATCTTCCACGATACAGATTGAATCCAGTCCCAACTCATACGATACACATATTTCGATTGGAACATTTATTTTTAAACCATGCCACTAAAATACAAGATCCTATAGCAACATTTTTTTGTGGGGGATTTTTGGGCCTTCTTGGTAAAATTAGGTATTGTATGTCTTTCACCAGTTTCATCACACATGCATCCAACTTACATTGTCTGAAATGACTGTCAATACCAAAGATACAGTCCCTAACTAACAATGTGTGCGTGAGTGTGCCTGTGGTCTTGTTTTTCTATCCTCGTGGGGACCTCAAATCCCTAAAAGTCCTCACAAGGATTGTAAAACAAGGAAAATTCTCACTCTTGGGGAAATTTCCCACATCCCCACAAGGACAAAGGCTATTTTAAGCTTAGGGGCCAATGGTTAGGGTTAGGTTTAGGGTTAGGGGTTAGACAAAAATAGGATTTTAAAATGGAAATACATTTTAGGTCCCCACAAGAATAGAAAAACATGTGTGTGCGTGTGTGTGTGCGTGTGTGGTACTCACTCTCTATCTGGGAGTGCAGGTCGTTGACTATAACCTGTAGTTGTCCCAGGGTCATGTCTCTCAGGTCTGTAGGCTTCAGGCTCCTCTTCATCAGGCACTCACTGATGTGGGGCATGTGGGGCAGCTAGAGAGAAACGCACACAACACCAGGTAGAAATACACACACATTTTCAGAAACATACAGCACATCAGAAATGTACAAGTACCAAATATGTACACTCATTGATATGGACTCTTGGGCACTACAGAACCCAACGACACTGCAGTATATGTGGGTGTGAGTGTGTGTAGGCCTATGTGTGTTTGTGTGTGCAAGATGGTGCAGATGCTTGAGGAAAGGTGCCATTTCAGTTTAATCTGCATCTCATAAATATATCCAGCTGCTGAAAGCAGCCCCATGCTACAGGAGCTGCCCAGCTCGAGCACTAGACTGTAATATGATGCAAAGCCCAATCTCTCCAGCAGGGGTCAGCCTAGTGACTTGACTGTCACAGCAATATACAGTACAGCAATGGTCCCTGAACTGACCCTAGTCATAGAGAGCTACAGGAAACAACTCTGTCTCCTTCCTTCTGGCCATAGCTGTGGGATGTAGGGGTGCTGAAGGTGTTGTAGCACCCCCTAAAAAATCTGAATATACACCACCAGTCAAAAGTTTTAGAGCACCTACTCATTCAAGGGTTTTTCTTTATTTTTACTGTTTTCTACATTGTAGAATAATAGTGAAGACATCAAAACTATTAAATAATACATATGGAATCATGTAGTAACCAAAAAAGTGTTAAACAAATCAAAATATATTTTATATTTGATATTCTTCAAATAGCCACCCTCTGCCTTGATGACAGCTTTGCACACTCCTGGCATTCCCTCAACCAGCTTCATGAGGTAGTCACCTGGAATGCATTTAAATTAACAGGTGTGCCTTGTTAAAAGTTAATTTGTGGAATTTCTTTCCTTCTTAATGCATTTGAGCCAATCAGTTGTGTTGTGAAAAGGTAGGGGAGGTAATACAGAAGATACTATTTGGTAAAAGACCATAAGACCATATTATGGCAAGAACAGTTCAAATAAGCAAAGAGAAACAACAGTCCATCATTACTTTAAGACACGAAGGTCAGTCATTAGGGAACATTTTAAGAACTTTGAATGTTTCTTCAAGGGCAGTCGCAAAAACCATCAAGTGCTATGATGAAACTGGCTCTCATGAAAAAAAAGAAGACCCAGAGTTACCTCTGCTGCAGAGGATAAGTTTATTAGAGTTACCTCTGCTGCAGAGGATAAGTTTATTAGAGTTACCTCTGCTGCAGAGGATAAGTTTATTAGAGTTACCTCTGCTGCAGAGGATAAGTTTATTAGAGTTACCTCTGCTGCAGAGGATAAGTTTATTAGAGTTACCTCTGCTGCAGAGGATAAGTTTATTAGAGTTACCAGCATCAGAAATTGCAGCCCAAATTAATGCTTCATAGAATTCAAGTGACAGACACATCTCCACATCAACTGTTCAGAGGAGACTTTGTGAATCAGGCCTTCGTGGTCAAATTGCTGCAAAGTGGTTAGAGCGTTGGACTAGTAACCGAAAGTAACCGAAAGGTTGCTAGATCAAATCCCCGAGCTGACAAGGTCAAAATCTGTTGTTCTGCTCCTGAACAAGGCAGTTAACCCACTGTTCCTAGGCTGTCATTGAAAATAAACATTTGTTCTTAACTGACTCGCCTAGTTAAATAAAGGTTAGAAAAACACCACTAAAGGACACCAAGAAGAAGAAGAAGAGACTCACTTGGTTCAAAACACACGAGCAATGGACATTAGACTTTTGGAAATTTGTCCTTTGGTTTTGGGTCAAATTAGAGATTTTTGATTCCAACAGCCGTGTCTTTGTGAGACGCAGAATAGGTGAACGGATGATCTCTGCATGTGTGGTTCCCACCGTGAAGCATGGAGTAGGAGGTGTGATGGTGTGGGGTTGCTTTGGTGGTGACACTGTCAGTGATTTATTTAGAATTCAAGGCACACTTAACCAGCATGGCTACCACAGCATTCTGCAGCGATAAGCCACCCCATCTGGTTTGCGCTTAGTGGGACTATCATTTGTTTTTCAACAGGACAATGACACAACACACCTCCAGGCTGTGTAAGGGCTATTTGACCAAGAAGGAGTGTGATGGAGTGCTGCATCAGATGACCTGGCCTCCACAATCACCCAACCTCAACCCAATCGAGATGTGTGCCAAGAGTGTTCATCTGCTGAACACTTTTTTGGTTACTACATGATTCCAAATGTGTAATTTCATAGTGTTGATGTCTTCACTACTGTTCTACAATGTAGAAAATAGTCAAAATAAAGAAAAACCCTTGAATGAGTTGGTGTTTTGGACCGGTAGTGTATATATTTTTTAAAGAAAAACAGAGTTCACTGGGCCTTTACTAGTTCTGTATTAGTGGAATGACATAGCCGTCTGTAGGGCGGGCAAAGCATTTTTTTCAGCATCCCCCAGCCCAAAATCCGTAGCACCCCCACCCCCAAACGACTTCCCGCAGCTATGCTCCTGGCAGTAAGCAACACACTATACACTCTCTCTTTGTCTTCCCTGAATTCTCTGACAGTTTGTTCTGGCCAAATCAACACACAGCCTTTCACTGCTGTCGTTTGTGTTTCCCTCAGTTTCTCTTCCTCTCATCCACCTCTTTATCTTTCCCCTTCTCTCTCATTCTGTATGTCACTCACCACACCTTGTTGGGTTCAATAGGGGCAGGTTTGACATTAACCCCAGAGAGTAACCAAGGTGAATCAGAAAGCATCATGTTCTTTCTCAGGCTCACTGGGTATGAGAATTTCCCTCGATCCCTTGTTCAATCTATTTCTATCATCTGTGTGCATCTCCTTTCTCTCTCTCCTTAGCTCAGGAGAGACAGAGAATGTGTCTAAGGGTGAGAAAACATGTGCTCCTTCCATGTGCTCCTTCCATGATCGCTTAGCTGGTTCTTCTTGTCAGAGTTTCTCACTCCTCTTTCACTTTCACATTGGCACCCATGCAACTGCGCCAGGGGCCATGTTTCCCCTCTGCCACGTGCCACTGTTTCAGTTCGGAGAGGGAGCACGGAAGTCAGTGACATGCAGAGAGAGGCGGGGGTGTGAGAAAAGAGAGAGAGAGTGAGAGATGCGGGGGGAGAGCTGGCCACCGCGAGTGGTAGTGTTTTGGTCACGATATGTGTTGGGCTCATTGTGTTTGTCTGAGGCGGAGTTTCCTCCCTCAGTGATATTACTGGCTTGTGAGGTTAGTGGCAATACGAATAAGGATACCACCAACAACAATACTCAAGTATTTCATCATATCAGTATTCTCTTAGCATGACATGAATGGGGAAAAACTAAAATAATGTAATTCTCTTGGTGGGAGTGTTGTGTAAATTCTTGTGTAAATTCTTTGGAAGGCCACATGGCTTTAGTGAATTAAAGCGTGGTATCTGCTGTAAAAAAGAAAATAGCCTCACACACATTCCCCTCATTTCTCCTGTCATTAGTGACTTACGCAAGAGCCCCTGGCACTCAACCCCGCGGCCTCTGGTTTAACAAACTGGCCAGGTGCCAGCCTGCACTCTGACTATGTATTTTGTGGTAGGGCTGAAATCAACTGGTAAAGTTTCACATTCTTGTATATTTCTATAACAAATGTACTGAGAACTGTATGTTCTGAACTGAAATGTACTGAGTACCCAGGAATGAGCAGATAGGTGTGAGTCTGCCCACAGCATGGCGCTGCCCCTGTGCTCAGTACAGCAGAGTGTTAGCTTAGCAACATGGCCTCATCTGCCCCTGTGTTCAGTACACAAGTGTGTTAACTTAGTGACAGGGTCTCATCTGCCCCTGTGTTCAGTACACCAGTGTGTTAGCTTAGCAACATGGCCTCATCTGCTCCTGTGTTCAGTACACAAGTGTGTTAGCTTAGTGACAGGGCCTCAGATATGACACTCATCTCTTCTGACTGCTGGGCACGACTACATTCCCAAACACGTTACCCAGTGCATTCTGGGATATTAATAATAGATTGCACCAACCCAAGCACCCCCTCTTTACTGAATAAGTAACGTCTTCTGCCCAGGTGGAGATATTGGTGTGTGTGTGTGTATCTGTGTGTGTGTGTGGGACTTTGTGTGTGTGTGTGCTTGGGGGGGCACTGATGCAGATAAGAATGTTTAAAAAATCATGGCTATGGTCGCCAACGGGCAGAGAAGGAGGGGGGTGGTGTCTACTAGGTGACATCATCACAATGTTAAAGAAGACCCGTGTGGATGGTTTGCTCTGAAAAGACCTGGGTTCAGAAACGTTGACTAGAGGCTGAGGTTCCAGGCCCGTTGCCTATAGCGACGGTACTGACCAGGTCTGCCACAGGGGACTTCTTGCGGTTCTGCTTTTCCACCTCCACCTGCATCTTGGCCATGGGTTTGGCCATCGCCAGGGCTAGCTTAGCCTCGGCCTGCAACTTCTTCTGTCTGCTCAGAAAGTCCATGTCCTCCAGAGACTCACTGTCTTCCTCCGTAGTGTCCCGGTCAGAGTAGGACGAACTCTGCTTCGACTGGGGGACAGGGACGTGGAGAGAGTGGAGACAGAAGAATGGGAAATAAAGAAACGTTAGTGGTTTATTCCCGTTGGGTCTTCGTTCTTCTTGTGTTGTCATTGATAGGTCATTCACTGAACACAGAGGTCAGTCAGACAGAGAAACAGCTCAGAGCTATAACAGCTGGTTATAAATACTGGGATTATCTCCCTCACTCCCTCTCCCTCTCTCTATTAGCTGTGTCTGTCAGACAGCCCGTGGCCACTCATCCATGTCCTTCAGAGAGCGTGTTCATATTCAACCCTCATTTGCTGCCGGTGTATTGGTTAACGGGCCAGAAAACGTGAGCATGGCCATTCACTCTCCCCCACACGCTTAACCCAGGTCTATCGCTCTGATTCATACCGAATCTGTCCCTGTCGTTGTCCCTCGCTCGCATTCTGTCACAGTCTTACTGAGTGTGCTATCTCGAGTACACGAGTCACACAGTAGATCTCTCTAAGAATTTATATTTCTCTCTCATTCTACCTTTCCCTCTCTCTCGTGCTCTGTCATTCTTCCACACAAGTCCTACTGAGAGCTATCTTTCTGACTAATATAGCAAACTCTGTGTGTGAATCCCCAACCGTGAGAGAAACACATTCACACAGAAATATGAACGTGTGTGTGGTCAGTCTGTACCATGGGGGACAGCGGTGTGTCCAGACTGGTCTCTGTCTTGCTGTCGTCTGCATCGCTGTCCTTGTCACTGCCGCTGTCGTTGACAAAACAGATCTGCAGGTTCATCCCACTCTGCAGCCTGGAGAGAGGAGAGAGGAGAGAAGAGGGAGGAGAGAGGAGGAGAGAGGAGAAAGGAGAGAGAAGAGAGGAGAGAGGAGAGAGAGGAGGGAGGAGAGAGAGGAGGAAATAGGAGGGAGAGAGAGGGGGAGGGAGAGGGGGAGGAAGAGAGAGGAGAGAGGAGAGAGAGGAGAGAGAGGAGGGAGGAGAGAGGAGAAAGAGGAGAGAGGAAAGAGAGGAGGGAGGAGGGGAGAGAGGAGGGAGGAAAGAGAGGAGGGAGGAGAGAGAGGAGAAAGAGGAGAGAGGGAGGAGAGAGGAGAGAGGAGGAAAGAGAGGAGGGAGGAGAGAGAGGAGAGAGAGGAGAGAGGAGGGAGGAGAGAGGAGGGAGGAGAGAGGAGAGAGGAGGGAGGAAAGAGGAGGGAGGAGAGAGAGGAGAGAGGAGGGAAGAGAGAGGAGAGAGAGGAGGGAGGAGAGAGGAGAGAGAGGAGGGAGGAGAGAGGAGAGAGGAGAAAGAGGAGAGAGGAGAGAGAGGAGGGAGGAGAGAGGGGAGAGGAGAGAGAGGAGGGAGGAAAGAGAGGAGGGAGGGAGAGAGGGGAGAGAGGAGGGAGGAGAGAGGAGAGAGGAGAGAGAGGAGGGAGGAGAGAGGAGAGAGGAGAGAGAGGAGGGAGGAGAGAGGAGGGAGGAGAGATGAGAGAGGAGAGAGGAGAGAGAGGAGTGAGGAGAGAGGGGAGAGAGGAGAGAGAGGAGGGAGGAGAGAGAGGAGGGAGGAGAGAGAGGAGGAAGGAGAGAGGAGAGAGGGGAGAGGAGAGAGAGGAGGGAGGAGAGAGTAGAGAGGAGCAAGAGGAGGAAAGAGGAGAGAGGAGAGAGGAGAGAGGGGAGGGAGGAGAGAGGGGAGAGAGGACAGAGGAGAGAGAGGAGGGAGGATAGAGTATAGAGGAGAGAGGAGAGAGAGGAGGGAGGAGAGAGGGGAGAGGGGAGAGAGGTGAGAGGAGAGAGAGGAGAGAGAGGAGAGAGGAGAGAGGAGAGAGGCGAGAGAGGAGAGAGGAGAGAGGCGAGAGAGGAGGGAGGAGAGAGGAGAGAGGAGAGAGGAGAGAGGAGAAAGAGGAGGAAAGAGGATAGAGGAGGAAAGAGGAGAAAGAGTGGGAGAGAAAGAGAGAGGGTGGAGAGGATGCATCATTACTCTGGGCTAAGGAATGTTCTATGGACTAAGGAAAGTTAACTCACCAATAATTGCTTGTAGGGTTTTATTGACCCAGATAACATGCACCTAGGCACCACTGGTGAGAAAGAAACTCAATAACAGTCCCATCTAGTTTTCCACTCAGACCAAACCCTCCTCCAACTCTCCACCGAGGTCTCAGTGTGTCTGTGATAGGACTGTAATAGCGACTAGCCTTCCATAGCATTATTAAATATGTCTACCCCTCTGTTCCTCCCTCTCCTGCTCTAACTTGGGATCGATCCATCCAGGGTGAAGGTTCCATCCAAACAGCTAGACTCCGACGGCTCTCTAGACCTCAGAAGACCTGAGTCCTGTAAGATCTGGACCAAACCCTTTTTGATCAATAATCGGCTTATTTGAAGCAGTAGTTACAAACACATGTAGAGAAAACCTGATCGATTACACAGCCTGGACCCAATCGGTCCAGATTTAGTCAGACCAGAGTAATTGATTGGTCGTTTCAGAGGAAGGAGCATCAAAAGGATCCTTCAAACTAGTTCATGGAAGTACCTGACTTATCCAGCAGTATAACCAGTGAGTTCACCCCATAAGAGTTTCTTTGGTGAGATCTAATTTTCATATAGCATAGTTTCAGATTCATTAACGTTGTGAGTGCCTTTGTGTGTATGACTGTATGAATGTATGTATCCTGGAATACTGGTTCCAGTAAGGTTGAGGTTGTGTGTAGGAGGTCATTTTGGGAAGTGAGATCCACAGTGCCGGGATGCAGAGAAAGAGAGAGGAAATGTCCCTTACTCTCAACAATCAACAGAGGTATCAGAGGGAGAGAGCAGGAGTCTGTCTGTGTTGGGGAGATGGCCCTACAGAGTTCCAGGAGATGGACACTTTTACAGGCATTAAGAAAAGGTCAAATCTGACTCTGTTAGAGTAATGTCCAGTAACCTGCAATTTCACTCTAGTGACAGTGCCCACACACATAAAGAGAGTGATGTCATTGTTTCTCAAGAACAGGGACTGGGATTGAGGGTGAAACTGATCTGTGTCTGTATCTGTGTGTTTTTATGTGTGTTTTTTATGTGCGTGTGTGTGTGTGTGTGTGTGTGTGTGTGTGTGTGTGTGTAGGGCTGTGATGGTCATGTAATTTTGGATGAAGGTAATTGGCCAGCCAAATGAGGCGGTTACCATAATAATTGTTTGAATGTCCCCAAAACTGTTTTATGCATACTTTTCTCTTCTCCTCCTCTCCTGACTGCAAGTGCTGTTATAGAAATAGAATAAATAGAACGGGCATCCCCATTCAAGTCAATGACAGCATAATGGATTTTTTAAAACCTTTATTTAACTAGGCAAGTCAGTTAAGATCAAATTCCTATTTACAATGACGGCCTACCCCGGCCAAACCAAACTCCCAATCACAGCCGGATGTGATATGGCCTGGATTCAAACCAGGGACTGTAGTGACATCTCTTGCACTGAGATGCAGTGCCTTAGACCGCTGCGCCACTCGGGACTACGCCACTAGTGGCCATTGCGAGTGTACCCATAGGAGCAAAGCAGGAAGTAAAATATGTGCTGTGATTTGTTGATTCAACTCAACTGACATTACAAAAAATACATTCCATTACATGAACCACATCAGCTAACATCATTTGAATGAACATTCTACATTACCGTGGAAATGATTGCATCACAATACCAGGCAGCCATTGTGAGTGTACCCATGAGTTTACCAGTCAAGGTGAGAGCTTCCAAGCCTGTTCTATTCATTCTAATTCTATGTCTGCTGCGGCTGCATTGCGGGGGCATTGACTAGTCAACCGGAGACTCATTTTCTTGTTTCAGCAAGGAGTAACAAAGTTTCATCACATTGTTAAGAGTCCATGTTACGGCTGAAATGTGTTCGACACCCGGCCGCCCATCTTCAGTCAGCTGTGTGTTGTTGACTTTGTGGGATGTACAGCTGATGATACATGTCTCTTACCGTGAGGACAGACTGGGCTTGCCACTCTTGCTGCAGCTGGTATAGATACCCGGCCCATCGTCAAAGAAACTACCCAGGGCCAGCTTCTGCCGGATGGACTCCCTCTCATTCTTTTGGGCCTGGAGGGGAGAGGCAGAGGGTTAAGGAGGTTTAATAATAGAACTGAAGACTTCCCCATTTGTTTAGCAGTAACCTTGTGGTGAGGAGGGGAACTGACAAAGACTGTAAAACACGTGGAGAGCTCGAGACACCAATAATATTATAATATTCACCACTAGGTGGTGCAGATGTATGAGAGAAAGTCCAACACATTTTCACTGGTCACTCTCTCCACTCATGCAGTCAAACACACACACATTCCTAAACCACTGAGCACCCCTGTCTAATAGCACTATAAGCATCCCTGCCTCCTGGGCCTGTTTTCCAGTAGGAATTCCCACTTCTGACCCAGTCAGCCTTGGCAGCACTTAACACATTCACACCCGGAGGAACACTCATATGTGCTAATGGCACCAAAGGTGGCTGGTGAGGGGAGGACGGCCCATATGGCTTGAATGGAGTGAATAGATTGGTGTCAAACACATGGAAACCTTGTGAATGTCACCGTGCACACGCCATGAGAAGAAGTGTGTAGAGACAGGCTTTCTCTCACACTCCCTGGGCTGGGTTATCAGCCACAGTAACCAGGCCTATCAGTAGACAGACAACACAGTGTGAGAGTTTAGACTGTTCAAGGCCGCTACAGGACTGTTTGACTGTTGTTGTTACAGGTGGTGCTGGGAAGTCAAATGGGTACCAGAGTCAGATACAGCGCAGTATGTTTTGGTGCCGGGGGGGTTGGGAGTCCTCCAGGACGAGGAGTGTTTGGGGGGAAATATTGACCCTCTCTAAAGGCCCAGACGGAGGAAGAAAAAACCCTTTCAGTGCTCACACACATACACACACACAAAGAGCAGGCCTTTCAGAAAACAGGAGAGGGGAGAGGCGAGAGGTTTAGAGAAAGAGAGAGGAAAGCCTTTAGAGAAGGCTTTGGAGGAGAGGGGAGAGGCGAGAGGTTTAGAGAAAGGGAGAGGAAAGCCTTTAGAGAAGGCTTTGGAGGAGAGGGGAGAGGCGAGAGGTTTAGAGAAAGACAGAGGAAAGCCTTTAGAGAAGGCTTTGGAGGAGAGGGGGAAGGAGATGAGGGGAATAAGAGCAAAGGAGAAGATGGCAGAAGCCTTGAGTGTTATCCCTCTCTTTAACTCTGTCCTCAACCTCTTTCAATTTCTCCTTACTTCTATCTCTCTTCCACTAACTCACTCCTTCTCTTCCTTTATCTCTCAGCCCTTCCCACACCTCCCTCCCTCCCATCGCAACATTACCATAATCCCTCTCCACACCAGAGAGCCCAGGAGACACAGCTACTGTTGGCACTGCCAGGACACACTGGCACGCACAAGAGGGGGCTTGGCACAGAAGGGTGTTTGTGTGCGTGCGTGTGTGTGTCTGTGACTGAGTGAGAGAAGAGAGTGTTATGAGGGGTACAGGGTGAGGCAAGATGATGACATTTAACAGCATCACTTTACCACTCCACAGACACTAACAATCACACACACACACACACACACACACACACACACACACACACACACACACACACACACACACACACACACACACACACACACACACCCCTTCTAACTCCCTGTACACTATGTTATAACACTGAGTTTCTGCGGTTCCCTATCAGCCCAGCAGGTGTCAGTGCTGAGTAGTGGCGCTCCTGAGTTTTTGTTGTTGTAATTACCATAATAACAGACAAGGACACTTGTGTCACAACAGAGAGGGGTTAGTGACAGTAGCCATTGTTATGTTAGCCTCATGGGTGGTGGGGGTACTTATGTTAGGTGGTAGGTGGTCTTTGTATTGGAATGTCAGGTTGGAATGTTTGGGGTGAAGTGGCAGTATGTGTGTGGTTTAGTGGGTGTGTGAGTGTGTTATGTTCGGATAGGGTTAGCCTGCATTCCTACATTCATCACCATTCTTATTAGGTGTATTATTGTAAACAGACCCAAATTGCTTCTAAAACGCCCCTAAAGGCTTCTGCATACTAAGTTTGGTTGGCTCCTAGCAGAACTCGTCTAGGCAAAGTGAACATCTGTGCCTCACATACTCCCTTAAAAGACCTTCGTTTGAAAAATGATAAAAAAGAGGCAATAGTACTGTTTGTCCCTCTTGAGACATGGTAGCCAGTATATACACTTCCTCAAGATAGTCAGAATTAAACAAAGATAACTCACGAAATCTGTCATTCATTTTGACGTTCATGCCGAGGATGTCTTTGTCGTGCTATTTGACATCTAACTAAGATGTTTGAATGCAGTATTTCTCAAGTGAAAAAACATGCATGAAAACGATTTGTCTCGTTCAACGCTGTCTTAGTGCTCATTTGAAGGAACATTCTCCATTATGATGGAAATTATTGCACTTAATTGAAGAATCTCTACTGCTGAAAAAACACTTGCAGAATATCAAAACTAACAAAAACATCACAATATACCTCATAATATATGCACAAACTGTTTCGGATGGGAAGCATGCGGACGCTTTTAGGCAGAACCCAAAACAACCATAATCCTCTACCTAACACATCTACCATAGTAGAACCCCTCTATATTTCACACCTGCCTTCCAACAGGACTACCTTCCTTCACGTTAAGCCCCCTAACTAACGAGCTAACTTATGAAAGGGCTGCTGGATGGAGGTGTGAGAGAGAAAGGGTTTAGATCTCATCATGGGCAGCATCATAAACCCTTCAGAGAGGTGTCGAGTACGCCACATAGATGTCTGTGACTGTGGGGGTAGCAAATGGACCCATCTCTCTCCCTTTAACTTCTCTCCTTTCCTCGCCACAAGAGTCATGCCATTCATTTAAGATTTGTCACAGAGCTTTCTTCTCCTTCTCCTCCCAACAAACATTCCCTGTGTTATTACCACAATTCCTTGTGTGCCAAGCCTCCGCTCCAAAGTGTTTGACATGGTGTGTGTGTGTATGTGTATGTATCAGAGAGTCATATGCGCCCCCAGTCAACAAGGTTCTGATAAATGGCTTAATTTCCTGGTCCCGTGAAAAGTGCTGCAGCTCCTAAATTAGATTTTGAGAAACGCCACTGTGCTGAATTGTGTTTTTCCTCAAATTTCAGAAGCAATTTTCTCTTGTGAAAACCCTCATTGATAAGACATGTTCTTCTCCTCCCCCGCATCTCTACCATCCTCTCCTGTCCCTCTTTCCTGCTTTCCTTCAGTCTTCAGCGCTCCCTCACTCTGAACAATGGAGGCCTTTCACTGGAGGAGAGGAGGGTTTGCCATTGACCTCGCACCATGGTCTGAGGAACCGCCTGTTCACCCACACAGGCCAGATCCCGTGAGCACCATGGTCTGAGGAACCGCCTATTCACCCACACAGGCCAGATCCCGTGAGCACCATGGTCTGAGGAACCGCCTGTTCACCCACACAGGCCAGATCCCGTGAGCACCATGGTCTGAGGAACCGCCTATTCACCCACACAGGCCAGATCCCGTGAGCACGATAGTCTGAGGAACCGCCTGTTCACCAACACAGGCCAGATCCCGTGAGCACCATGGTCTGAGGAACCGCCTATTCACCCACACAGGCCAGATCCCGTGAGCACGAGGGTGTGAGGGAGCGCGTGTTCACCCACACAGGCCAGATCCCGTGAGCACGAGGGTGTGAGGGAGCGTGTGTGTGTGAGTGTGTTCTTCAACTTTATGGTGCTTAGTTACTTGAAAACACTATTTTGCAGTGCAAAGATCTTAGGGAAACCCTTGTGTTTTCATCAGCCTTCATCCCAAGTCGTTGTCCTATGGACTTACAAGAGACCTTGAGTATCTACAGTTTCCCCATAAATAACCCTTCAGATATCTTATGTCAAAGCGGTGTGTGTGTGTGTATGTGTATGTGTGTGTGTTTCTGCACCCTCTCCGTGTCTGCTACCTGAGGTGTGAGACCTGCTGGTTTATGCAGCGGTGCATTCCTCTCCTGATAAGGGACTTGACCTCTGAGCCCTGGTACCGTTCAAACACAGGTCACAGTCAGGCTGGCCCTGTTACTCTGAACAGAAGAGAGAGGCAGGAGAGAGGGAGGAGAGAGGGAGGAGGAGCGAGAGAAGGTGAGAGAGATGAGTGGAGGGGTGTTGAAGGGGCTGTTTGGGAGAGTGGATTTGGCCAGGATAATAACCCTCTCCAATTAGGATAATTACTACCCTCTCCATTACTGTCCCGTCAATTTGGATAGGGTGTGCTCCCTCTGCTGTTTCCTGAAGTCCACAATCATCTCCTTTGTTTTGTTGATGTTGAGTGTGAGGTTATTTTCCTGACACCACACTCCGAGGGCCCTCACCGCCTCCCTGTAGGCCGTCTCATCGTTGTTGGTAATCAAGCCTACCGCTGTAGTGTCGTCCACAAACTTGATGATTGAGTTGGAGGCGTGCATGGCCACGCAGTCGTGGGTGAACAGGGAGTACAGGAAAGGGCTCAGAACGCACCCTTGTGGGGCCCCAGTGTTGAGGATCAGCGGGGTGGAGATGTTGTTACCTACCTTCTCCACCTGGGGGCGGCCCATCAGGAAGTCCAGTACCCAGTTGCACAGGGCGGGGTCAAGACCTAAGGTCTCGAGCTTGATGACGAGTTTGGAGGGTACTATGGTGTTAAATGCTGAGCTGTAGTCGATGAACAGCATTCTTACATAGGTATTTCTCTTGTCCAGATGGGTTAGGGCAGTGTGCAGTGTGGTTGCGATTGCGTCGTCTGTGGACCTATTGGGGCGGTAAGAAAATTGGAGTGGGTCTAGGGTGTCGGGTAGGGTGGAGTTGATATGGTCCTTGACTAGTCTCTCAAAGCACTTCATGATGACGCAAGTGAGTGCTACGGGGTGGTAGTCGTTTAGCTCAGTTACCTTAGCTTTCTTGGGAACAGGAACAATGGTGGCCCTCTTGAAGCATGTGGGAACAGCAGACTGGGATAAGGATTGATTGAATATGTCCGTAAACACACCAGCCAGCTGGTCTGTGCATGCTCTGAGGATGCGGCTGGGGATGCCGTCTGGGCCTGCAGCCTTGCGAGGGTTAACACGTTTAAATGTTTTACTCACGTCGGTTGCAGTGAAGGAGATTCCACAGGTTTTGGTAGTGGGCCGTGTCAGTGGCACTGTATTGTCCTCAAAGCGAGCAAAGAAGTTATTTAGTCTGTCTGGGAGCAAGACATCCTGGTCCACGACGGGGCTGGTTTTCTTTTTGTAATCCGTGATTGACCCTGTCACATACCTCTTGTGTCTGAGCCGTTGAATTGCAACTCTACTTTGTCTCTATACTGACGCTTAGCTTGTTTGATTGCCTTGCGGAGGGAATAACTACACTGTTTGTATTCGGTCATGTTTCCGGTCATCTTGCCCTGGTTAAAAGCAGTGGTTCGAGCTTTCAGTTTTGCGCGAATGCTGCCATCAATCCACGGTTTCTGGTTTGGGAATGTTTTAATCGTTGCTGTGGTAATAACATCGCCGATGCACTTTCTAATGAACTCGCTCACCGAATCAGCGTATTCGTCAATGTTGTTGTTGGACGCAATGCGGAACATATCCCAATCCACGTGATCAAAGCAGTCTTGAAGCGTGGAATCAGATTGGTCGGACCACCGTTGAACAGACCTGAGCGCGGGAGCTTCTTGTTTTAGTTTCTGTCAGTAGAATGGAAGCAACAAAATGGAGTCGTGGTCTGCTTTTCCGAAAGGAGGGCGGGGGAGGGCCTTATATGCGTCACGGAAGTTAGAATAACAATGATCCACGGTTTTACCAGCCCTGGTTGCGCAATCGATTTGCTGATAGAATTTAGGGAGTCTTGTTTTCAGATGATCCTTGTTAAAATCCCCAGCTACAATGCAGCTTCAGGATATGTGGTTTCCAGTTTACATAGAGTCAAATAAAGTTTGTTTAGGGCCATCGATGTGTCTGCTTGGGGGTGAATATATACGGCTGTGATTATAATCGAAGAGAAGGCAGAAAGATGCTTGTTTCTGTCGGCGCGATGCGTGAAGAAACCAGCTGGCTGTACCGACTCCAATAGCGTGTCTTGAGTGAGCCATGTTTCCGTGAAGCAAAGAACGTTACATGTCTCTCTGGAATGCTACTCTTGCTCGGATTTCATCAACCTTGTTGTCAAGAGACTGGACATTGGCGAGTAGTATGCTAGGGAGTGGTGCGCGATGTGCCCGTCTCCGGAGCCTGACCAGAAGACCGCTTCGTTTGCCCCTTTTACGGAGATGTTGTTTTGGTTTGTCGGCTGGGATCCGATCTATTGTCCCGGGTGGTGGGAAAAACACAGGATCCGCTTCGGGAAAGTCATATTCCTGGTCGTAATGATGGTGAATTGACGTAGCTCTTATATTCAGTAGTTCCTCCCGACTGTATGTAATGAAACCTAAGATGACCTGGGGTACCAATGTAAGAAATAACACGTAAAAAAAACAAAAAAATACTGCATAGTTTCCTAGGAACGCGAAGCGAGACGGCCATCTCTGTACTAAGACCACATTACCCCCCACATGACCTACGCATTACAGTGTCTCCACTACGTTCACATGATGTCATCCACAATCCTCACATTACGTCCCACACCAACACCATACCAGTGTTCCAGCACGCTGGTGCCTTGCACACAGAGCCATTGACTGTAGAGTTTGTGTGTGGAGGGGGTCACACCAAATCTACAAGTCAAACTCACAAACTCAGGAAGGAAACCGTTTCCGTTAGCAACATGTTCCGCCAATTGACATTATCCTGAGGAAAGAGACCCTTCTGTTCACTTCACACATACACACACACTTCATTACACTTGTAAAACATGCAGTACCTAAATACCAGAAAGATAGATAACCAGAAGCAACATTACTTCTATGTCCTTTACCTCTTTGAGTTTGTAGTCCTCAGTGAGGTAGAGGGCAGAGGCTGGACAGATGACATCATCCATTCCAGCACATTCTGTGTTATCCAGCGCTTCCTTCATCTTTCCCTCCCTTCCTCTGCCTCTCTCACTCCCCCCCCCCCTCTCTCCCCCTCTACCACACACCCAGTTAGTGGGTCAGTATGAGCCGGTTCACATGAAACCTGGCCTCACTCAGAACCAAAGCTAACCCTGCCACACAGAGAGAACAGTTATCACAGTTATCCCTCTACCCATGCCTCTCTCTCTCTCTCTCTCTCTCTCTCTCTCTCTCTCCCTCCCTCCCCTCATGGCTTCCAGAGTACAATGGACAGCGGTAAAACCCCTTTAGACCCTCCCTTCAATCCTCTGGGCGGTCAGAGAGAGAGAGAGAGGGAGGGAGAGAGTCAGGGAGAGAGAGAGAGAGAGGGCACACACTGGTGTTTTTCCCGCTCTCACACCCTAATGTGTGGACAGCTGCTGCTCCTGGGACAGTTTGGAAAGCATCACCTCAGTGTTGGTGTGTGTGAGTGACTGAGTGAGTGAGTGTGTGTGTGTGTGTGTGAGGGAATGAGTGAGTGAGTGTGTGTGTGAGGGAATGAGTGTGTGTGAGTGAGCGCGTGTGTGTAGTGAGGCCTACATATTTGAGTTGGCATGTCAGTGTATGTTTTTGGGTCTGTGTGTATGACTGACAAGGAGACTGAGGCCAGAGGGAGTTGTGTGCCCCTCACAGTCAAGGTAAAAGACCCTGATCCAAAACCCCTCAAATAAAGCCAGTTGAAGAAATACAACTACACAGAAACACAAGACAAGACACACAAACCCCAAGTGTACAGGATCTGTGCACACTCTGTTTGTGTGTGTTTGTGTGTGTGTTTGTGTGTGTGTGTCAGGGTTGGGGTCAATTCAGGAAGTACACAGAACTTCCAATTCTAATTTTCTTTAATGGAAATGTGGAATTCGAATTTGGTTTACTTTCTGAATTGACTGGATTTGAAATAGAATTGACCCCAACCCTGGTGTGTGTGTGTGTGCTGCCCACATTTCCTCTCACAAACCTCACACACAAAGGAAGGAACTTCCCCTAAATGATTCCCCACTCTCATATGTAACTATCTCTCTCTCCCAGGTGCTGACTGACCTCCTTTATCCATTAAGTCACAGTGAAGGGAGGGATAACAGTTATATAAAAAGCTCATTAATGTGGCACTCCGGACCGTGGAGAGATTAGTCAGGTTAAAAACCCATATAGAACACGAGCTGAATGTCATTCTTCAATTTGTTACATTTTCAATCTCATCTCTCCACCGTGTGTAAAGATCTCATCTTACTGAGACTCACACATCGGTCATAGCAGACTAGACTACCTTTAATTCACTCACTCAGAGCATCAGGACAAAGAGCAGGATAACTACTAAAACTAGCAGGAACACTAGAAAAACATGACAAAGTGCCATAGTCTAATGATAGAGAAAGGCTGGAGGAGGAAAAGAGAGGTGATGAGAAGGGAGCGAGGGAGGATGAATATAAAGTGATACTGATGGTGATGAGAAGGGAGCGAGGGAGGATGAATATAAAGTGATACTGATGGTGATGAGAAGGGAGCGAGGGAGGATGAATATAAAGTGATACTGATGGTGATGAGAAGGGAGCGAGGGAGGATGAATATAAAGTGATACTGATGGTGATGAGAAGGGAGCGAGGGAGGATGAATATAAAGTGATACTGATGGTGATGAGAAGGGAGCGAGGGAGGATGAATATAAAGTGATACTGACGGTGATGAGAAGGGAGCGAGGGAGGATGAATATAAAGTGATACTGATGGTGATGAGAAGGGAGCGAGGGAGGATGAATATAAAGTGATACTGACGGTGATGAGAAGGGAGCGAGGGAGGATGAATATAAAGTGATACTGATGGTGATGAGAAGGGAGCGAGGGAGGATGAATATAAAGTGATACTGATGGTGATGAGAAGGGAGCGAGGGAGGATGAATATAAAGTGATACTGATGGTGATGAGAAGGGAGCGAGGGAGGATGAATATAAAGTGATACTGATGGTGATGAGAAGGGAGCGAGGGAGGATGAATATAAAGTGATACTGATGGTGATGAGAAGGGAGCGAGGGAGGATGAATATAAAGTGATACTGATGGTGATGAGAAGGGAGCGAGGGAGGATGAATATAAAGTGATACTGATGGAGATGAGAAGGGAGCGAGGGAGGATGAATATAAAGTGATACTGATGGTGATGAGAAGGGAGCGAGGGAGGATGAATATAAAGTGATACTGATGGTGATGAGAAGGGAGCGAGGGAGGATGAATATAAAGTGATACTGATGGTGATGAGAAGGGAGCGAGGGAGGATGAATATAAAGTGATACTGACGGTGATGAGAAGGGAGCGAGGGAGGATGAATATAAAGTGATACTGATGGTGATGAGAAGGGAGCGAGGGAGGATGAATATAAAGTGATACTGATGGTGATGAGAAGGGAGCGAGGGAGGATGAATATAAAGTGATACTGATGGTGATGAGAAGGGAGCGAGGGAGGATGAATATAAAGTGATACTGATGGTGATGAGAAGGGAGCGAGGGAGGATGAATATAAAGTGATACTGATGGTGATGAGAAGGGAGCGAGGGAGGATGAATATAAAGTGATACTGATGGTGATGAGAAGGGAGCGAGGGAGGATGAATATAAAGTGATACTGATGGTGATGAGAAGGGAGCGAGGGAGGATGAATATAAAGTGATACTGATGGTGATGAGAAGGGAGCGAGGGAGGATGAATATAAAGTGATACTGACGGTGATGAGAAGGGAGCGAGGGAGGATGAATATAAAGTGATACTGACGGTGATGAGAAGGGAGCGAGGGAGGATGAATATAAAGTGATACTGATGGTGATGAGAAGGGAGCGAGGGAGGATGAATATAAAGTGATACTGACGGTGATGAGAAGGGAGCGAGGGAGGATGAATATAAAGTGATACTGACGGTGATGAGAAGGGAGCGAGGGAGGATGAATATAAAGTGATACTGATGGTGATGAGAAGGGAGCGAGGGAGGATGAATATAAAGTGATACTGATGGTGATGAGAAGGGAGCGAGGGAGGATGAATATAAAGTGATACTGATGGTGATGAGAAGGGAGCGAGGGAGGATGAATATAAAGTGATACTGATGGTGATGAGAAGGGAGCGAGGGAGGATGAATATAAAGTGATACTGATGGTGATGAGAAGGGAGCGAGGGAGGATGAATATAAAGTGATACTGATGGTGATGAGAAGAGAGCGAGGGAGGATTAATATAAAGTGATACTGATGGTGATGAGAAGGGAGCGAGGGAGGATGAATATAAAGTGATACTGATGGTGATGAGAAGGGAGCGAGGGAGGATGAATATAAAGTGATACTGACGGTGATGAGAAGGGAGCGAGGGAGGATGAATATAAAGTGATACTGACGGTGATGAGAAGGGAGCGAGGGAGGATGAATATAAAGTGATACTGACGGTGATGAGAAGGGAGCGAGGGAGGATGAATATAAAGTGATACTGATGGTGATGAGAAGGGAGCGAGGGAGGATGAATATAAAGTGATACTGATGGTGATGAGAAGGGAGCGAGGGAGGATGAATATAAAGTGATACTGATGGTGATGAGAAGGGAGCGAGGGAGGATGAATATAAAGTGATACTGATGGTGATGAGAAGGGAGCGAGGGAGGATGAATATAAAGTGATACTGATGGAGATGAGAAGGGAGCGAGGGAGGATGAATATAAAGTGATACTGATGGTGATGAGAAGGGAGCGAGGGAGGATGAATATAAAGTGATACTGATGGTGATGAGAAGGGAGCGAGGGAGGATGAATATAAAGTGATACTGATGGTGATGAGAAGGGAGCGAGGGAGGATGAATATAAAGTGATACTGATGGTGATGAGAAGGGAGCGAGGGAGGCTGAATATAAAGTGATACTGATGGTGATGAGAAGGGAGCGAGGGAGGATGAATATAAAGTGATACTGATGGTGATGAGAAGGGAGCGAGGGAGGATGAATATAAAGTGATACTGATGGTGATGAGAAGGGAGCGAGGGAGGATGAATATAAAGTGATACTGATGGTGATGAGAAGGGAGCGAGGGAGGATGAATATAAAGTGATACTGATGGCGATGAGAAGGGAGCGAGGGAGGATGAATATAAAGTGATACTGAGGGTGATGAGAAGGGAGCGAGGGAGGATGAATATAAAGTGCTACTGATGGTGATGAGAAGGGAGCGAGGGAGGATGAATATAAAGTGATACTGATGGTGATGAGAAGGGAGCGAGGGAGGATGAATATAAAGTGATACTGATGGTGATGAGAAGGGAGCGAGGGAGGATGAATATAAAGTGATACTGATGGTGATGAGTCACAACGTCTCTTCTGCTGCACACACACACACATTCAGGCACGCATGCACGCACACACACACAATAGGGGACAATAAGAGATTCTATGCCGCAACATGAAACAGTTTGAATTCCCTTTGAAGAACTGTGTGATGTACACCAGTGGAATAATGTATCAGCATGATAGCATGCATTATAACACACACACACACACACACACACACACACACACACACACACACACACACACAAACAAGAATCAAACACACACACGGAAGCAAAATAATTTTGTGCACACAAGCACACAGATACGTTCACACACACACACACACGCACGCAAACAGAAACCCACAGGAACACAAGGCTGGATAACAGGATATGGAGTGAGTCTGATTCAGTGCTGATCCCAGGGGATTATGGGTAAAGCAGAATTACTTATCTGGCCATCTCCTATATCCGCCTACACTGGGACCTGGACAATACAACACACACACACAGTCACATGCAGACAAACACACTCCCAGTAGTGCTGAGGGCTGTATATTGGTAAACACTGAACCCTTCTGAACCCTCCACATCATGAACTGAGAACGCCCAGGTTCTGTGATCCATTAGTGAGGCTGACCTCATACTAGTGGTGATAGCACCTCATCGCTGACTCAAAGAGGGGGAGGAGGTAGAGGGGGAGGGAGGGACAGGGGGAGGGAGGTAGAAGGGGAGGGAGGATGCGGGACAGGGGGAGGGAGGGACAGGGGGAGGAAGACAAAGGTAACACAGGGACGATCGTGACTAGAAAGGATAAACACACAGATCACACACAGATTATTCTCCCATTACGTCAGTCTCAGCTCAAGGTCAAAGCATTCTCTCTCTCTCCTCCAGGACAGCATAGATAGAGCAACATAATGAATAGAAGAAGACATCAAAGAACATAGACACATCTAGTGAATGGCTGACAACCCACAGAGAGATACAAGGCCAGGTCTTCCTCTAAAAGTTACTATTTCTGCTGTTGACAATGTTTCAATTGTGAGGTCAGCTGAGCTCGAGAGGAAGAGAGAGAGGAAGAGAAGTTCATTGTTCCAGTAGAATAGAGGGGACTGTGGGAGAGAAGGCTCCTGGCACCTCCAGTAGGCCTGGGATCTGAGTTTCCAGCCATAGTGTGTGTGTGTGTGAGAGAGTTTATTGCCCCACATTTCCAAGTGAATTTAAAGTTTGACCACAACAAGAAAGACTCTGATCTGTTTTTATTTTGGGACAGGGAGAAAATAATGCTGCTGTCATAGCAACCCAGTGCATTTCTCCATGGCAATGGCCTGTGCTCCAAACAAATTGGGTTGGGAAAAAGGAGCAGGGGACCAGTGGGAAGTCTGTTAACAAACAACCCCCCCCTCCCTACACACACACAAGGGTGTGTGTGTCTCTTGTGACTGCAGCGTTCTCTTTCTAGTCTGAGACACAGTATCTTCCCCATCATAGACAATGTACTATCAGTGTAGTAAGATTCAGTAGCGGTATATCTCCTCAGCATTACTAATTCATTAGCCATCAGCCCACACAGTGGAACACACACCGCAGACAACGTTTCATATGATCAACTGCTCTACAGCATACTATGTCTCTGTCTCTGTCTCTGTCTCTGTCTCTGTCTCTCTCTCTCTCTCTCTCTCTCTCTCTCTCTCTCTCTCTCTCTCTCTCTCTCTCTCTCTCTCTCTCTCTCTCTCTCTCTCTCTCTCTCTCTCTCTCTCTCTCTCTCGCTCTCTCTCTCTCTCTCTCTCTCTCTCTCTCTCTCTCTCTCTCTCTCTCTCTCTCTCTCTCTCACACCAGGCACACACTGCAGTCAGGACTGAGATGATCTGAATCAATCAACGAGCTCTCTGATCCCACACACACACGCAGAGACAGTGCTGTTACCCAGGGAGCTGGCCCAGTAGATTGGGTAACCGGAGCTCCAGGGCACTTGGCTCCGGTCGTGAGGCCCAGGACGGCACCCTGACGCTGGGGTGATACATCTCCCCAATACCCCTGCCCTGGAGCTACTGCTGGGAGAAACATGGTCTCACAGCTAGCCTGATCCACCCAGCTCACTGGGGTGTTTCACACACACAAACACACACACACACAGGCCAAGGGACTTATTATTATTATTGAGTATCCGTGTGTGTGTGTATGAAGAAGGGAGTTGCATGGGGTATGGAGGCTACAGATGCGGTATCTCCATTCCCCCATTACTGCCTTGACCTGACAGATATGTAATCGTGGGTCAAACAGTAACTGCATTGGTTACCTGCAGATCATTGTGTGATCCTATTGGCTAATGGCCCCCGACATTGTAAAGGAACTTCCTCCTTGTACAGTGAGATAAATCCAGAACAAAACCAGTCATAAAAAACATTGCAGGGGAGCACAACAATCGCCCTCCTCCCCCTCTCCAAAACACAAACCAACGACAGTCAAAACAGAAGGAGATGAAAGGATGAGAAGAATAAAGGATTCCCCCTCCTCCCGTCCCCTCTGAGAACCACACCTTAGACACCACCACCACCACCTCCTGTCCCCTCTGAGAACCACACCGTAGAGACCACCACCACCTCCCGTCCCCTCTGAGAACCACACCGTAGACACCACCACCACTACCTCCCGTCCCCTCTGAGAACCACACCGTAGAGACCACCACCACCACCTCCCGTCCCCTCTGAGAACCACACCTTAGACACCACCACCACCACCTCCCGTCCCCTCTGAGAACCACACCGTAGACACCACCACCACCACCTCCCGTCCCCTCTGAGAACCACACCGTAGAGACCACCACCACCACCTCCCGTCCCCTCTGAGAACCACACCTTAGACACCACCACCACCACCTCCCGTCCCCTCTGAGAACCACACCTTAGACACCACCACCACCACCTCCCGTCCCCTCTGAGAACCACACCTTAGACACCACCACCACCACCTCCCGTCCCCTCTGAGAACCACACCTTAGACACCACCACCAACACCTCCCGTCCCCTCTGAGAACCACAACTTAGACACCACCACCAACACCTCCCGTCCCCTCTGAGAACCACACCTTAGACACCACCACCACCACCTCCCGTCCCCTCTGAGAACCACACCTTAGACACCACCACCACCACCTCCCGTCCCCTCTGAGAACCACACATTAGACACCACCACCACCACCTCCCGTCCCCTCTGAGAACCACACCTTAGACACCACCACCACCACCTCCCGTCCCCTCTGAGAACCACACCTTAGACACCACCACCACCACCTCCCGTCCCCTCGGAGAACCACACCTTAGACACCACCACCACCAACCAAACGGAGACAGACACAAGAGAAGAGACAACCACTCCCTGTCCCCTCTCCCCTTCCTTCCTCTCCTATGTCCTCTTCCCACTTTCTCTCATCTACCCTCTCACGCCATCTCCCTTTTCCCCTTCTCCACCCTCTCCTCCTCTCTCTCTCTCTCTCTCTCTCTCTCTTGTGTGTGTGTGATGGGGCTAGTGAGAGGGGTGCTGGCGGTTGCCTGGTAACCAGTCTAATTGAGGGGTCTCTAGAGAGCTTGGGCCCCCTGTTCTGTTCCAGACTGCCTTCTCTTTCTCTCTAACAGTTCCTTCTCTCTTCCTCCATATATTTGTTATTGAACTTGTATTTAATCATGGGAGCCCAACTGAGACCAGAGCCTCATTCTAAATGGTTCCCTGAGAACAAACAATTCACAAATCAACACGATAATAAAACAGAACAACATCAACTCGCAGTTACAGATACACTACATTTCAACAACGCCAATCAATTATTACTATCCACCAAAACACTTGTGAACCTCAGTGAACTCCTCCCTCATCAGCGTTGGAAACGGCCCTGCTGGCACCACGGACTCTAGACGGCGGCGTTGAAACTAAAGGCTGATTTACAAAGGTCAGTGGAGACACGAGGGACCTCGAGAGTTAACCAACCCTGTGAGTGGGTTTGGTGCTTCCTATTTTGAAGAATTCATACTTTAGTGGAGAAGTGAGATATGTTGGGATAAGAAGCTTGTGCAGCAGAGCTTTGGAAACAAAAAAGGAGAAATCTACGGGAATTTATAGAGGTCCATCCAACCTGCTGTTAAAGGATGCAGTGATGAGTATTAAACCTGTCACCTATGATAAAGCCAAGCGCAATGTGGTACAATGCATCCGAGGGTTTTAGAGCTTTAAAGTGGTTGTTGCTGAATTCTGATAAACGTGTCACCTGTACAACCTGCTTCTTGTTGCTGGATAGACAGTATCTCTCCTTTCCATCCCTCTTTCTTTCTGTCTCACCATTAGTCCTCTTGATCTACAGCACCTCTCTTTCTCTCTCTCCTTTTCTGCTCTCCATCGCTCTTCATTTCTGTTTTTATCGTTTTCTAATCGTGTGCCACTCTCATCTCTCGTTTTTAATCTTGCTCTCTGCCTATTCCTCCTACTCTGTTTCTTGTTCATGTTTTTCTGTTTTAATTCTGCAGTCCCTCTGGTTTCTCTTGTCTCTGTACACCCTCTGTTCCCCCTCTGTTCCCCCTCTGTTCCCCTCCATTTCTTCATCTAGCTTTTATTTCCAAATAAACTTGGCGTACTTACTGAGGAAATCCTTATCCCATTATACAACACACACACGCACACGCACACACACACACACCCCTGTGATGTGAGCCACATTGGGGATTAACAATGCATAACAGATAAATATGCCATGTTAGAAGCAGTGCGTCTGTTCACTGCTCTAAGGATAAAACCCCCATAGGCAACTAAACTGACTGTGGATCAGCTCTTAGCTCAGTGTGTAACGTCATGTGATGATCAATGGAGCAGATCAGAGCAGCTGTGGATAGGCCTTCACTGGCCAGTACGGTTTCTTACAATACCAGGGACAATCAGAGGAGAAGAGAGGAATGGTCCACACACACACACGCACACGCACACACACACAGCTCTTCATCTGTACTCTCTTCCTCCTCCCTCTCTACTCCTTCCTCTCCTTCTCCACCTCCTTCTCTGAATATCTTTCTCTTCTAAAACTATCTTGTTTTTAACCACCACCTCATTCCTTTCTCCACCTCCTCTATTCTTCCTCCCTCACATTCTCCTCTTTTTCAAATCCTTCTCTTCCTCCCTTTTTCCTCTCCCTTTATCCAAGACCCACCTTCTCCCCCTCTACTCCTCCACCTCCTCCTCCCCCTCCTCCTCCTCCTCCTCCTCCCCCTCTACTCCTCCTGTTTCATCTCCTTCATTGCTGCACCCCTCTATCATCTCCATTAGATTTTTACATCTATGTCCTTTCCTCCTCCTCCTCTCCCTCCTCCCCCTCCTCCTCTCCCTCCTCTCCCTCCTCCTCCTCCTCCCCCCTCCTCCTCTCCCTCCTCCTCCTCTCCCCCCTCCTCCCCCTCCTCTCCCTCCTCTCCCTCCTCCTCCTCCTCCCCCTCCTCTCCCTCCTCCTCCTACTCCTCCCTCCTCCTCCTCCTCCTCCTCCTCCTCCTCCTCCTCTCCCTCCTCATCTCCCTCCTCCTCCCTCCTCTCCCTCCTCCTCCTCCTCCCCCTCCTCTCCCTCCTCCTCCTCCTCTCCCTCCTCTCCCTCCTCCTCTCCCTCTCCCTCCTCCTCCTCCTCCTCCTCCCTGCATTACAACAGCCATGCCGTCTTTATTCTTGCTATGAAGAAAGTAAAGCTCAAGTGATGTACTGCACTACTTGAACGCTGCACTCATCTAATCATTCCTCCCATTCCTCATTAAGTAAAGTGGGACACTTCTGTCGCAGTCTGGAGGTGCCATTTCCAACCCACCCGCCCACGCACTCTCACATCGCACGCACAGACAGACAGACAGACAGAAACAGCTCACCCTTCCCAGACATCTATTGATCAGGCTCAGCCCAGGGGAAAGGGGGGAGGAGGGACATTATTCCCTGAAGTCAAATGTGCGCTTAGCAACCGCCCTAGTCATCCACTTCCCAAACCCATCCCATCATACAAACACCAAACCCCACTGGGATGTGCCTGACATCCATGACAAACAAACCCCTGCAAGATACGACAATCACTAATGACAGTCAGTCAGTATTACATGATGGAAACCTTTGGGAAAACACACATGCATACCAGTCCTACTGCAGTATCTTCTCCCCTGGAGGGGCAAGCTCAACCACAGAGCAGCAAAGCCCTGACCTGCCTGCCTGCTCAACAACAGCTAACATAACACATCCTCTACTACACTAACAGCTTTCTGTCTAGCCTCAGCGCTCGTCCCAGCTAGCCTTAGTCAGTGTCTTGTCTTACCTGGTGAGAACAGTTTTCCTGGTGAACCATCCTTCACAGCATCCTAGACAGGTGCAGGCTGGCTGCGCCTCGGGAATGACAACGGGTATGGGATTGGGTGAGGATTCCCAAAACTGCTGCAGTTTGCTGGCGAGGAGAGGGGGGAGAGATCCAGCCCAGTCCCAATCCGGACAGAGAGACCAGAGAGAGAAAGAGACTGACTGTATGTCTGTGTTCTGGTCTCACGCTCTACTGATCCTGCTGCTACTGATATAGCTGCTCCTCTCCTCTGTCGTGTCCTCTCTCTCGTTTTCTCTCTTTCACTCTGTCTGTCTGTCTGTCTGAGAGAAGGGTAGGATCTGATCACTTCATTTCCAAAAGAGAGGGAAAGGTAGGGTGGGAGAGAACTAAAAAAGGGGAGGGGAGTGAGAAAGAGGAGGAGAAACAGAACGGGAGAGTGAATCTGTGGCCGTCTCGCTCCCTGCCGGGAACGGGGAGGGGCAGAGTGACTCATTACAGACACAGTCAGCCAATGGGGTGGTAGAACAGGGAGGGGGAGACAGGGGGGCGGGCTGCGGGATCAGAGGGGGAGGTGGCCTTCCGCTGGCCTACAGAGGTGGAAACGTCCCACAGAGAGAGAGAAAAGAAAGGGGGAGGAGGGGGAGAGAAAAGAAGCAAGGGGGAAGAGGGTGGGTGAGAGAGGGGAGGAAGAGAAGTGACTCCCATACCAAACACCAAACACCATCTCAATCTCTAAATCTTCTCTAAGTGCTATGACACTATCTTAATACTGTTATCTATGACCTAATTTCAGTATTTTGGGGATATCAAAAGTCTGCATGGTGCCTTTAAAAACAGAAGAATGTTTGAATGTATGGCTAACGGTAAACAGCACATCATATTCATATTCACAGGTTTTCATTACTTGTGAACAGTTGACTATTTTCTCAGCGTTGGTGTGTATGACTATAACAGGATATAAGTGTCTGTTTGGGGCGTAGCTCCTTTCCTCTCTGTCCCTCTTCCGGTCCCCCTGTGGTACAGGATTATAATCTGTCTGGAACAGATGGCCTCTCTATAATCCACCAGCAGGGAAGGCCACCCTGGATGAACTCTTCTCTCTCTTCTCTCTATCCATCCAAAATGACATAACAATTACGAGGCTATATACAGGGGGTACCGGTACTGAGTCAATGAGGAGGGGTACAGGTTAGTCGAGGTCATTTGTACATGTAGGTAGGGGTAAAGTGACTATGCATAGATACTAAACAGCGAGCAGCAGCAGTCAATGTAAATAGTCCGGATGGCCATTTGATGAATTGTTCAGCAGTCTTAAGGAGTCTTTTGAACCTAGACTTGGTGCTCCGGTACCGCTTGCCATGCAGTAGCAGAGAAAACAGTCTATGACTTGGTTGACTGGAGTCTTTGACCATTTTTTTGGGCCTTCCTCTGACACCGCCTAGTATATCGATCCTGGATGGCAGGAAGCTTGGTCCCAGTGATGTATTGGGCCGTACGGACTACCCTCTGTAGCCATACCAGGCGGTGATGCAACCGGTCAGGATGCTCTCGATGGTGTAGCTGTTGAACTTTTTGAGGATCTGGGGACACATGCCAAATCTTTTCAGTCTCCAGAGGGGGAAAATGTGTTGTGGTGCCCTCTCATGACTGTCTTGGTGTGTTTGGACCATGAGAGTTTGATGGTGATGTGGACAGCAAGGAATTTAAAACTCTCAACCCGCTCCACTACAGTCCCGAACGATGGGGGCCTGTTTGGACCCTCCTTTTCCTGTAGTCCATGATCATCTCTTTAGTCTTGCTCACATTGAGGGAGAGGTTGTTGTCCTGGCACTGGACAACGCTGGGCCAATTGTGAGCCACCCTATGGGACTATGTCAGGCGAGCAATACCTCGAGACTTCTTAAATATTAGACATCGCGCACCAGCAGTTATTGACAAATAGACACACACCCCCGCCCCTGATCTTACCAGACGTAGCTGGTTTGTCCTGCCGATGCACGGAAAACCCTGCCAGCTCTATTTTATCCATGTCGTCGCTCAGTCACGACTCGGTGAAACCTAAGATATTACCATTTTTAATGTCCCGTTGGTAGGATACTCTTGACCGTAGATCATCCAGTTTATTCTCCAGTGATTGCACGTTGGCCAATAGAACCGACGGTAGTGGTGATTCACTCACTCTTCTCTGAATCCTCACAAGGCATCCCAACCTTCTCCCTCTGTATCTCCACCTTTTCTTCACGCAAATGACAGGGATTTGTGCCGGGTCTCCGGAAAGCAGTATATCCTTCGCATCGAACTCATTAAAGAAAAACTCTTCATCCAGTTCGAGGTGAGTAATCGCTGCTCTGATGTCCAGAAGCTTTCTTTGGTCATAAGAGACGGTAGCAGCAACTTTATGTACACAATAAGTTACAAACAATATGAAAAAACAAACAAAAGAGCCATTATCGTCGCCATTATCATCACCATTATCTTCGCCACTAGTATTCAACAAATCTTCTAGATCAAAGTATATTATTTTGTATTGGTAGTCCATGATGAAATGATAGCTTGGCTACTGTGCGGAAGGACAGAACACTCTCTCCATCCATCCATCAATCTCTCTCTCCCTCCATCCAATGATCTCTCTCTCCCTCCCTCCATCCTCTCTCCGGTCAGAGATAGACAGATGTCTCCCACACCGTATGCCCTCGCTGGTATGTGATTGAGAGATCGCTCTTTCTGTCTGTTATTGATCTCTGTTGGGTAATGGTGCCGTTTCCCGACAAGATGGATGTTGTTCCTGGTCTGATCTGAGTGGCCAGGCTCTGGAGCGTTGACTATGGTCTGGAAGGGTCAACAGGGTTAACAGTGGCCCTTACAGTAGAAAGTCCAATATGACAGAATAGAGAGGAACACTACATACTACAGCTGCATTGAGGAAGGATCCAGTGTTTCACTAGTACTAACCATCAGCATTTTACTACTTTCCTTTCTAGAATAGCTACACTAATAAAACACAGTAGGAATATGAATCCTAAACACACACACACACACACACACACACACACACACACACACACACACACACACACGCTCCCTGAGCTATGGTTTGATATGAGAGGACCCAGCCCCCAACTCTCTCTCCTCCATCGCCATGGTAGCAGACACTTCCTGCTGACCTCCAGTTGGTTGTCAAGGTTTCGTGAATCTGAATCAAGGGCAAGGTGGACACACAAGAGCACATCCACACACACATGAGACCGTTAACACACACATGGATACACACACACGTACGCATGAATGCACGCGGGTGCCCAGACGCACACACACCACATGAGGTTGGTGGGATCTTAATTGGGGAGAACGGCTCATAGTAATAGCTGGAGTGGAATAGGTGGAATGGTATCAAATACGTCAAACAAGTCTTTGATGCCATTCCATTTACTCCGTTCCAGCCATTATTATGAGCAGTCCTCCCCTCAGCAGCCTCCTGTGACACACACACACACACACACACACACACACACACACACACACACACACACACAAATATCCAAAGATCTGATTATCTACTATACCTATTGGCAGCAGATTACGGCCCAACCCAACCCAAACCAACAGGGAGTAGCCTAGATAGACGTTATAATCTAGAGACTAGAATCTGTTGATTCTGACTCAAACTGCTACAGAATGTGTTTTTTTGTTGTCATTTAGAATATGTGAATATCATCAAACTGTGCACTGCAAGTGTTTTAGAGTAATCTCTTCGAGAGTGTGTGTACATCTATGTGTGTGTGTGTCCGCATAATGCAGTGGAGTCAGTGTTGGAGTAGTTCCAGGGAGCAGGCCCAGCCCTCTGCCTCTCATCCCTCCTCCACCTCCTTCAACACAGAAACATACAGCATCAAAACAGAGCAGCTATATAAAGAGGTATATGAATGTCAGAGAACTCACTCTGTGTGTGTGTGTGTGTTTTCTGTCCCTGTTTCCGAGGCTGCAGCACAGATACACACATGCAAGCGGAAATAAGAAATACCCCCAATCTGATCTGACCTGATCGATGGCCCTATGACATAAAACTGTGAACCAGATGAGAGGACAGAGCCAGTTGCCTCTAGCTGATCCCAGGTCAGATCTGACCTGATTGAGGGCCCTATGACATAAAACTGTGGACCAGATGAGAGGACAGAGCCAGTTTCCTCTAGCTGATCCCAGGTCAGATCTGACCTGATTGAGGGCCCTATGACATACAACTGTGGACCAGATGAGAGGACAGAGCCAGTTTCCTCTAGCTGATCCCAGGTCAGATCTGACCTGATTGAGGGCCCTATGACATAAATCTGTGGACCAGATGAGAGGACAGAGCCAGTTTCCTCTAGCAGATCCCAGGTCAGATCTGACCTGATTGAGGGCCCTATGACATAAAACTGTGGACCAGATGAGAGGACAGAGCCAGTTTCCTCTAGCAGATCCCAGGTCAGATCTGACCTGATGGTTCCAGTTAGGTTTATGAGTCAGTAGGGTAATGATCATAACTAGGCTATCACTGTGCTGTTCCAATATTAAGACACATAACATAACTCCCTCCATCCTGCCTCACATCTTGCCTCACTTTGTGATGTTAATCTACGGTACATCCCCCTCTCTTTCAAGCTGTAAAACAGTACTCTTTCTAGTCTGAGACACAGTATCTTCCCCATCATAGACAATGTACTATCAGTGTAGTGAGATTCAGTAGCGGTATATCTCCTCAGCATTACTAATTCATTAGCCATCAGCCCACACAGTGGAACACACACCGCAGACAACGTTTCATATGATCAACTGCTCTACAGCATACTATATCTCTCTCTCTCTCTCTCTCTCTCTCTCTCTCTCTCTCTCTCTCTCTCTCTCTCTCTCTCTCTCTCTCTCTCTCTCTCTCTCCTCTCTCTCTCTCTCTCTCTCTCTCTCTCTCTCTCTCTCTCTCTCTCTCTCTCTCTCTCTCTCTCTCTCTCTCTCTCTCTCAGAGCAGAGAATTGATCTCACTGTGTATGTCTCTGGAAGAGTCACTCTACATGCAGGTTTCACAATTGAACACATAACAGAGGATTCTCCATCTCATAATAGAGTAGAAACTATTTTTTCCTCAATAGCAGTCGTGGGTTCGTTATGTTGTTAGTCGTGGGCTACAGGGATTGCTTTGGGAGATTCTCATTTGGGCAAAAGACCTCAACTCCTCCGTCCTCTTTTCTCTGAAAACTGATAAATGGTTGAGTGGTCGAGGAGAGTGTTTTGATCCCTTTACACATGTATTTGGGGATTCCACCCCTGTAAATGTCATTTGCCCGATGATGTGTGAGTGGAGAGGGAGAGTCTCATTTCATACGAGCGCATTTTTAGTTAGCAAAACCAATTGAGAATCTCCCATGGTTCCTGTGAGCTCCCTGTTTAGTCAGGTTTTGGGGAGTAAGGGTCAGAGTGGTCTTGTAAGTCTTGGTAATTAAAGGTTAAAGCAAGTAGTCTGTAGTGAAGTTATGGTCAAGCTGTATAGTCAGTCTGTTTAGCCTGGGTGCCAGTCTGTCAGAATGGCTCTTTCCGGTCAACAGGCTGTATAGCCATGTTGAGGCTGTGTCACGGCTACAGTGCATCTGCTCTGTGTGTTCAGTGTGGCAGTGACAGACGAAGCTCTCCCCATGATCTGGCTACCGCCCTCATGTACATGCTATCACACACATGGAGGGAGAGGACGAAAGAACAGACACAGTCACAGAGAGAGAGAGAGAGAGAGAGAGAGAGAGAGAGAGAGAGAGAGAGAGAGAGAGAGAGAGAGAGAGAGAGAGAGAGAGAGAGAGAGAGACGTATAGTATGCTGTAGAGCAGTTGATCATATGAAACGTTGTCTGTGGTGAGTAGAGAGAGAGAGAGAGAGAGAGAGAGAGAGTAGAGAGAGTAGAGAGAGTAGAGAGAGAGAGAAGAGAGAGAGAAAGAGAGAGTAGAGAGAGAGTAGAGAGAGAGAGAAAGAGAGAGAGAGAGAGAGAGAGAGAGAGATAGAGAGAGAGAGAGAGAGAGAGAGAGAAAGAGAGAGAGAGTTAGTTAGTTAGTATTATTTTTGTATTCTTTTTGTTTATTGGTGGGTATTTCTTTCCTTATCTTTTCCCCCCCAATTGTTTTCAATCATAGGCATGTAATACCATTGACAGCCATTACAAATAACCATCCCACAATAGGGAAGTGGGAGTTTAAAGGTTCAAAGGTCTCCCAGACTACCCGCCACACCTCCCCCAGAACACCCTTTGAGTTGTTGCTGTTTTAACCCTGTAACCATGCGGAATTAACCCTGTAACCACGCGGAATTAACCCTGTAACCATGCGGAATTAACCCTGTAACCACTCGGAATTAACCCTGTAACCACGCGGAATTAACCCTGTAACCACGCGGAATTAACCCTGTAACCACGTGGAATTAACCCTATAACCACGCGGAATTAACCCTGTAACCATGCGGAATTAACCCTGTAACCACGCGGAATTAACCCTGTAACCATGCGGAATAACCCTGTAGCCACACGGAATTAACCCTGTAGACACGTGGAATTAACCCTGTAACCACGCAGAATTAACCCTGTAGCCACGCGGAATTAACCCTGTAGCCACGCGGAATTAACCCTGTAACCACGCGGAATTAACCATGTAACCACACGGAATTAACCCTGTAACCACGCGGAATTAACCATGTAACCACACGGAATTAACCCTGTAACCACGCGGAATTAACCCTGTAACCACGCGGAATTAACCCTGTAACCACGCGGAATTAACCATGTAACCACACGGAATTAACCCTGTAACCACGCGGAATTAACCCTGTAACCACGCAGAATTAACCATGTAACCACGAAGAATTAACCCTGTAGCCACGCGAAATTAACCCTGTAACCACGCGGAATTAACCCTATAACCACGCAGAATTAACCCTGTAGCCACGCAGAATTAACCCTGTAACCACGCAGAATTAACCCTGTAACCACGCAGAATTAACCCTGTAACCACGCAGAATTAACCCTGTAACCATGCAGAACTAACCCTGTAGCCACGCAGAATTAACCCTGTAACCATGCAGAATTAACCCTGTAACCACGCAGAATTAACCCTGTAACCATGCAGAATTAACCCTGTAACCATGCAGAATTAACCCTGTAGCCATGCAGAATTAACCCTGTAACCATGCAGAATTAACCCTGTAACCATGCAGAATTAACCCTGTAACCACGCAGAATTAACCCTGTAACCATGCAGAATTAACCCTGTAGCCATGCAGAATTAACCCTGTAACCATGCAGAATTAACCCTGTAACCACGCAGAATTAACCCTGTAACCATGCAGAATTAACCCTGTAGCCATGCAGAATTAACCCTGTAGCCATGCAGAATTAACCCTCTAACCACGCAGAATTAACCCTGTAACCACGCAGAATTAACCTTGTAACCATGCAGAATTAACCCTGTAACCATGCAAAATGAACCCTGTAGCCATGCAGAATTAACCCTGTAACCATGCAGAATTAACCCTGTAACCACGCAGAATTAACCCTGTAACCACGCAGAATTAACCCTGTAACCATGCAGAATTAACCCTGTAACCATGCAGAATTAAACCTGTAACCATGCAGAATTAACCCTGTAGCCATGCAGAATTAACCCTGTAACCACGCAGAATTAACCCTGTAACCACGCAGAATTAACCCTGTAACCATGCAGAATTAACCCTGTAACCATGCAGAATTAACCCTGTAACCATGCAGAATTAACCCCGTAGCCATGCAGAATTAACCCTGTAGCCATGCAGAATTAACCCTGTAGCCATGCAGAATTAACCCTGTAACCACGCAGAATTAACCCTGTAACCACGCGGAATTAACCATGTAACCACACGGAATTAACCCTGTAACCACGCGGAATTAACCATGTAACCACACGGAATTAACCCTGTAACCACGCGGAATTAACCCTGTAACCACGAAGAATTAACCCTGTAGCCACGCGAAATTAACCCTGTAACCACGCGGAATTAACCCTATAACCACGCAGAATTAACCCTGTAGCCACGCAGAATTAACCCTGTAACCACGCAGAATTAACCCTGTAACCACGCAGAATTAACCCTGTAACCATGCAGAATTAACCCTGTAACCATGCAGAATTAACCCTGTAGCCACGCAGAATTAACCCTGTAACCATGCAGAATTAACCCTGTAACCACGCAGAATTAACCCTGTAACCATGCAGAATTAACCCTGTAGCCATGCAGAATTAACCCTGTAACCATGCAGAATTAACCCTGTAACCATGCAGAATTAACCCTGTAACCACGCAGAATTAACCCTGTAACCATGCAGAATTAACCCTGTAGCCATGCAGAATTAACCCTGTAACCATGCAGAATTAACCCCTGTAACCACGCAGAATTAACCCTGTAACCATGCAGAATTAACCCTGTAGCCATGCAGAATTAACCCTGTAGCCATGCAGAATTAACCCTCTAACACGCAGAATTAACCCTGTAACCACGCAGAATTAACCTTGTAACCATGCAGAATTAACCCTGTAACCATGCAAAATGAACCCTGTAGCCATGCAGAATTAACCCTGTAACCATGCAGAATTAACCCTGTAACCACGCAGAATTAACCCTGTAACCACGCAGAATTAACCCTGTAACCATGCAGAATTAACCCTGTAACCATGCAGAATTAACCCTGTAACCATGCAGAATTAACCCTGTAACCATGCAGAATTAACCCTGTAACCATGCAGAATTAACCCTGTAGCCATGCAGAAAATTAACCCTGTAGCCATGCAGAATTAACCCTGTAACCACGCAGAATTAACCCTGTAACCACGCAGAATTAACCCTGTAACCACGCAGAATTAACCCTGTAACCACGCAGAATTAACCCTGTAACCATGCAGAATTAACCCTGTAACCATGCAGAATTAACCCTGTAACCATGCAGAATTAACCCTGTAACCATGCAGAATTAACCCTTAACCATGCAGAATTAACCTGTAGCCATGCAGAATTAACCCTGTAGCCATGCAGAATTAACCCCGTAACCACGCAGAATTAACCCTGTAACCACGCAGAATTAACCCTGTAACCATGCAGAATTAACCCCTGTAACCATGCAGAATTAACCCTGTAACCATGCAGAATTAACCCTGTAACCATGCAGAATTAACCCTGTAACCATGCAGAATTAACCCTGTAACCATGCAAAATTAACCCTGTAGCCACGCAGAATTAACCCTCTAACCACGCAGATTAACCCTGTAACCACGCAGAATTAACCCTGTAACCATGCAAAATTAACCCTGTAACCATGCAGAATTAACCCTGTAACCACGCAGAATTAACCCCGTAACCACGCAGAATTAACCCCGTAACCACGCAGAATTAACCCCGTAACCATGCAGAATTAACCCCGTAACCATGCAGAATTAACCCTGTAACCATGCAAAATTAACCCTGTAGCCACGCAGAATAAATGCGTAAAAATAGACGTTCATCCATTATGCATCAAATTTCAAAGGGAAACCAAGAGATCTTGTTGAGAGAGAGAGATGTACAGAAAGACAGGGATAGAAAACATCTCCTGAGTTTGTGTGTAAAAAAAGAACACCGTCTCTTTAAAGAGTTGCCCTGCTCTAGCAAGGAATTCTGGCAGGGATAGAGTCTGTGTGTGTCTGCTCTGAACAGGACTTTTATTTTTAGCCTGGTATAAACAGACCCAGTTGGGAGCCCCTGCCTAGTGCCTGGTTCTCAGTCCACCTCAGCTCAGCAACACACACACACACACACACACACACAATGCACTCTGTAATCTAACACAGACAACCCAACCAATTCACCAGCACCACAGCGATCCACCCATGGCTGCTCATAGAGGAGGGAGGGAAAGAGAGAGAGAGAGAGACTATGACTGACCCAAACTTAAGGAAAGCTTTGACTATGTACAGACTCAATGAGTATAGCCTTGCCATTGAGAAAGGCCGCCGTAGGCAGACCTGGTTCTCAAGAGAAGACAGGCTATGTGCACACTGCCCACAAAATTAGGTGGAAACTGAACTGCACTTCCTAACCTCCTGCGCAATGTATGGCCATATTAGAGACACATATTTCCCTCAGATTACACAGAAAACAAACCCGATTTTGCTAAACTCCCATATCTACTGGGTGAAATAACAGTGTACCTGTTGCCAGAAGAAAAGGTCAACCAGTGAAGAACAAACACAATTGTAAATACAACCCATATTAATGCTTATTTATTTTCCCTTGTGTACTTTAACCATTTGTACATCGTTACAACACTGCATATATACATAATATGACATTTGTAATGTCTATTATTTTGGAACTTCTGTGAGTGTAATGTTTACTGTTCATTTTTATTGTTTATTTCAGTTTTGTATATGATCTACTTCACTTGCTTTGGCTATGTTAACGTATGTTTCCCATGCCAATAAAGGCCTTTGAGATGGGGGGGGGGGGGGGGGGGGCAGAGAGAGAGAACAAACACACACAAACCACTGTGCCTGACTCTGCCCTTTGTTCTAGCGTAATACCCACTGACAGCAAGGTGATGGATGGCTGTTTCAACTCCCTCTTTCAACTAAAACCATGCTGCTATTCTCTCCCTCTGCTTTTCACTTTCATTTCCATGCTATAAAGCTATAGGGCCTTGCTCTTTCTCTCTTTCATATTTTGTGATGTTGATCTATGGTACCTCCCCTCTCTTTCAAGCTGTAAAACAGTACTCTCTCTCTCTCTCTCTCTCTCTCTCTCTCTCTCTCTCTCTCTCTCTCTCTCTCTCTCTCTCTCTCTCTCTCTCTCTCTCTCTCTCTCTCTCTCTCTCTCTCTCTCTCTCTCTCTCTCTCTCTCTCTCTCTCTCTCTCTCTCTCTCTCTCTCTCTCTCTCTCTCTCTCTCTCGTTTGGTTTGCAGTGACTGTGCAGAAGCTGTAAAACAGTACTCTCTCTCTCTCTCTCTCTCTCGTTTGGTTTGCAGTGACTGTGCAGAAGCTGTAAATCAGCTCTTAATGGCAACATAAATCCCCATTTCCTCTGCACTATGCTCTGCCACTCACAGCCCCTCCACCCTTTCATCCTCCCAGCCCACATTTTCTTAGGGAGAGAGAGGGAGGCGGGAGAGGCAGAGAAACTGGTCTCCTGCTGTATTCTGCTTGTTCTGAGAACAGTGGGCTGTAATGTACCCTGACAGTTTGAGGAAAAAGACAATTAGCCGGGAACAGGACTGGGAGAAAGGGGGAGACAGGGAGGGCAGAGAACCAGGTGGAAAACGCCCCCATAAAATAACCCTTTTTGGTTTCAGGTAGAACCCTTTCTGGTTCCAGGGTGAACTGCTTTGGGATCCACGTAGAACCCTCTCCATGTAGAACCCTCTGTGAAAGGGTTCTACCCGTTTCACAGAGGGTTCTACCTTGAACCAAAAGTGTTCTACAGCCAAATAACCCTTACTGGTTCTAGATAGCACCTTCTGTTCTAAGAGTCTAGGGTGGAACTGGAGAAAAAGTGGGGGCCGGGGTAACGGGTATTTGGCTGGAGGGAGAGCATACAGTAGGGTGGTCTAGTTACAATACATTGGGTCAAGGGTAGGTGAGTGGTTAGTAAAAAGGTAGGCATTTCTCTGTTGGTTATGCTGCTAGTTTGTACTGTATATCTACATTTAGACTTATAAGTGAACAGCTCCACACCTCCCTACTCTCTCTAGGAGCTCAGTGACTCACAGTGACTAAATCAGAGGAAGGGTGTGAGTGTGTGTGTGTATGCGCACGCTGAGAGACGCTGATGGAATGTGTAGCTCTGGGCTATCCTTTTCCAGCACAGTCATTGCTGTCCGCCCATCTCTACCCACACTCCCCATGTCTCCAGTGTTTCAATCTCCCTCCACACCGACCGGGCCTCCACACTGCAGCTGGCTCGCCTTGATGACATCACACCATCACCCACACAGGAGAGGACATACCATTCCTCTCAGGGTCAGGTGTAGGGATTGTCCTGCTCTACCCTGACCTTCAACCCTACGCTGTATGTCTGGTCACAGACATCTGGCTACACAGCTAGACTCATCTCTAAAGGTGGCCTAGACGTGGGTCTAACTGCTTATCCAGGTGATATAACCATTCATCTAGCTAGGCTATGTGGTGTACACTGAACTGATGCCCCGGGAGATAGATTGAATGTAGAAGGAAGGGAAGACCAGTCAAGCTGTATGAGTGTGTGTCATTAATAGATGGGGTCATCGGGACCGCCACTGATAGCACTGCACTTTTAAATCTATTGACAGCAGGTGTGATTGTTTCCTGTGCCAGTCCTGTCTAGCCGCTTACACCAGACCCAAACCTGATGACTCGGAAACTTTCCTGCAACTTTTTTGTTTCCATGTGTTGTTCTATTTGTGTGCGTGTGTATGTGTGTGTGTTTGTGTGTGTGTTTGTATGGGTGTGTGTTTGTATGGGTGTGTGTGTGTGTACAGCATTCTCTCCCTCTCTCTGCGGTGTATGTGAAGGGGGTTATACTATACAGTGCCTTGCGAAAGTATTCGGCCCCCTTGAACTTTGCGACCTTTTGCCACATTTCAGGCTTCAAACATAAAGATATAAAACTGTATTTTTTTGTGAAGAATCAACAACAAGTGGGACACAATCATGAAGTGAAGTTTCAATCATGAAGTTTTTTAACAAATCAAAAACTGAAAAATTGGGCGTGCAAAATTATTCAGCCCCCTTAAGTTAATACTTTGTAGCGCCACCTTTTGCTGCGATTACAGCTGTAAGTCGCTTGGGGTATGTCTCTATCAGTTTTGCACATTGAGAGACTGAAATTTGAAGTGGAAGGTGGAACGACATTTATTGTATCAGTGAAAGTTTGTATGTAAATTTCAGGTCCAGATGTGTGGCTGTGATGTCAGACACATGGTCATGTTAGAACAGCTGGACCACAGCACAGTTCCCCACCCACTGACTCCAACACTCTTTGACCACACACAGAGCTGACCACGCTCGAGAGCCAACGCCATTAGCACCAGACAAACCAAGTCATTGGGACACAGTCTAAGTCTGCCTTGTAGCTGCCAGGTGCTTTAGTCCTCAAGCACATTTCCTCCACCACAAGACAACACTGCTCCAGGCCAACAGCTAAATCAGACCCCTCGCTGAACAGAACAAACCTCTGATTGTATCCACTGCAAAGTCATGACTGTCAGGCAGACGGAACAGAGAAGAGGGGACAGACTGACTATATCACCGCAGAGTTACAACCTTGTGGTGTTGTCACAACGTATTGGTTCAAACTGCTTCTTAGTCAGGTCAAAGCCTCTCAGATGGAAACATCACACGGTAGTAATGCAGTCGTAATATAGTGCAGGCAGGTATGATGGGAAGACAGGGGTGGCTTCTGAGTAAGACAGAGAGAGACAACAGTCCGAGTCCCAGCTAGTAATACCACATCATGGCTGGGATCATCCCCCTCTCCTCTCCTCCGCCCCAGACCAGAACACACCTGCCCTTTGTTAGACGCCACATAGCAGACAGTCCTGGAGAAAAAAAGACACCCCTCTGGCTACTGAAAGGCACGAGGTCGTTCTCTGTGCTGGGTCGATGGTGAAACACACAGGCTTTCCGTTCACTCTGGGTATGTACTATGGAACTGTATCATCCCTGAAGTGGGTCTATGAGAGAGAAATACCTGCAGTCCTTTACAAAGAAACTGTATGGAAAAATCCATATTCTTGTACACAAATATCTAAAGAACAAGTTATAACCCAAAGTACAAAGTTTATAGGCCTTTTACATTTTGGTAGACCGTCATTGTACATAAGAATGTGTTCTAATCTGACTTGCCTAGTTAAATAAAGGTTTTAAAGAATATACATACTAAGTTGACCACCTCTGATATGAGAGGTGGACATGTTCCTTTACCTGAGTGTACTGTGTACTGTGTTTACCTGAGTGTACTGTGTACCATGTTTACCTGAGTGTACTGTGTGTACTGTGTACTGTGTTTACCTGAGTGTACTGTTTACTGTGTTTACCTGAGTGTACTGTGTGTACTGTGTACTGTGTTTACCTGAGTGTACTGTGTACCGTGTTTACCTGAGTGTACTGTGTACTGTGTTTACCTGAGTGTACTGCCCAACTTGCTGTGTGGAATCCAAGGTTGAGCTGCAAACTCCTCCACTAATAAAAAAAACTATCTTCCCGGCTGCTGGTGATCTCTCAGAGGAAAAGTAGAGAAGAAGCAGAACCTTGAAGCAGTAAGATAAACATCTGTAGAGCGACAGCAGGAGAGAGAGAAAACGGTCCGACTTTAAAGCCTGGACAGTACTGTCTGCTCACAGCGCGTGTGTGTGAGAGCTGTGTAGGAGGCCGGGCGTGCTGGAGCGGGTACTGACACACACAGGCGGGTTAGGTAGAGTCACAGACGCTTGGGGGCTGAACCAGTCACCGGAACCCCAGCACCTGGTCATGGCCCTGCCCACCCCTAACCCCCCCTAGTCCTCCCCTGGTCTGGAACTATCCCTCCTTCCCACCCTCCCTCTGGTCCCAGCCTATCCACACTCTGCTGCCCTATCTCCCTATACCACTTCATCTCTCTCTCTCTATCAGTTTTTAACCCTCTCATCACTATCACTCTTCCCAGTCTTCCTCCAACTTCCATTCTGTCTTTTTTCCCCCTCTCCATCTTTCCTCCTACACTATCATCATTCCCCAGTGTTTTGCTTGTGGTTATATATATCCTCTATGACTGCTTGTGGTTCTATATATCCTCTATGACTGCTTGTGATTATATATATCCTCTATGACTGCTTGTGGTTCTATATATCCTCTATGACTGCTTGTGGTTCTATATATCCTCTATGACTGCTTGTGATTATATATATATCCTCTATGACTGCTTGTGTTTCTTTATATCCTCTATGACTGCTTGTGGTTCTATATATCCTCTATGACTGCTTGTGTTTCTTTATATCCTCTATGACTGCTTGTGGTTCTATATATCCTCTATGACTGCTTGTGATTATATATATCCTCTTTAACTGCTTGTGATTATGTATATCCTCTGACTGCTTGTGATTATATATATATCCTCTATGACTGCTTGTGGTTCTATATATCCTCTATGACTGCTTGTGATTATATATATCCTCTTTAACTGCTTGTGATTATGTATATCCTCTGACTGCTTGTGATTATATATATATCCTCTATGACTGCTTGTGGTTCTATATATCCTCTATGACTGCTTGTGATTATATATATCCTCTGACTGCTTGTGATTATGTATATCCTCTGACTGCTTGTGGTTCTATATATCCTCTATGACTGCTTGTGATTATATATATCCTCTGACTGCTTGTGATTATGTATATCCTCTGACTGCTTGTGGTTATATATATCCTCTATGACTGCTTGTGGTTCTATATATCCTCTATGACTGCTTGTGATTATATATATCCTCTATGACTGCTTGTGGTTCTATATATCCTCTATGACTGCTTGTGGTTCTATATATCCTCTATGACTGCTTGTGATTATATATCCTCTATAACTGCTTGTGATTATATATATCCTCTATGACTGCTTGTGGTTCTATATATCCTCTGACTGCTTGTGATTATGTATATCCTCTGACTGCTTGTGATTATATATATATCCTCTATGACTGCTTGTGATTAAATATATCCTCTATGACTGCTTGTGATTATATATATCCTCTGACTGCTTGTGGTTCTATATATCCTCTATGACTGCTTGTGATTATACATATCCTCTATGACTGCTTGTGGTTCTATATATTCCCTATGACTGCTTGTGATTATATATATCCTCTATGACTGCTTGTGATTATATATATTCTCTATGACTGCTTGTGATTATATATATCCTCTATGACTGCTTGTGATTATATATATTCTCTATGACTGCTTGTGATTATATATATCCTCTATGACTGCTTGTGATTATATATATCCTCTATGACTGCTTGTGGTTCTATATATCCTCTATGACTGCTTGTGATTATATATATCCTCTATGACTGCTTGTGGTTCTATATATCCTCTATGACTGCTTGTGGTTCTATATATCCTCTATGACTGCTTGTGATTATATATATCCTCTATAACTGCTTGTGATTATATATATCCTCTATGACTGCTTGTGGTTCTATATATCCTCTGACTGCTTGTGATTATGTATATCCTCTGACTGCTTGTGATTATATATATATCCTCTATGACTGCTTGTGATTAAATATATCCTCTATGACTGCTTGTGATTATATATATCCTCTGACTGCTTGTGGTTCTATATATCCTCTATGACTGCTTGTGATTATACATATCCTCTATGACTGCTTGTGGTTCTATATATTCCCTATGACTGCTTGTGATTATATATATCCTCTATGACTGCTTGTGATTATATATATTCTCTATGACTGCTTGTGATTATATATATCCTCTATGACTGCTTGTGATTATATATATCCTCTATGACTGCTTGTGATTATATATATCCTCTATGACTGCTTGTGATTATATATATTCTCTATGACTGCTTGTGATTATACAGTATATATCCTCTATGACTGCTTGCACTAGAAACTTCTTACCCTACAATCTTCTCCCCCCGTGTCTCTCTCTCTCTCTCTCTTTCTCTCTCTCAACGTGGCACAGGGCTGACTTCAGTCTGAAGGTGGTTAGTACTGGAGTGCTCAGGGCAGGGTTCAGACACAAAACAACTACCACATAATCACAGTTTCCAAGCAGAGAGAGAGAGAGATAGGAAGAGACAGAGAGGGACAAAAAGATGGCGAGAAGGCAAGCCCTTCAAGTCTCTCTCCCTTCTAATACTCTATTCTCCACCGCTACCTCTTCCCTTGCTTCAACACGCTATCTCTGTCACATGCTTCAACACGCTATCTCTGTCACATACTTCAACACGCTATCTCTGTCACATACTTCAACACGCTATCTCTGTCACATACTTCAACACGCTATCTCTGTCACATACTTCAACACGCTATCTCTGTCACATACTTCAACACGCCATCTCTGTCACATACTTCAACACCCTATCTCTGTCACATACTTCAACACGCCATCTCTGTCACATACTTCAACACGCTATCTCTGTCACATACTTCAACAAGCTATCTCTTCCCTTGCTTCAACACACTATCTCTGTCACATACTTCGGTTTCCTCAGCCTTGTGAGCTTATCTAGGACAGCTTGTTCCACACTTCCTCTGTTGATTCAGGCTGTGTTTCTCCTGCATGCTGGTCGATAGCGACAGCTTGAAGAAAATGTCCCTGTAATGTTGTCTTTCCATTGCTTTAGTCAGCCACAGGCAGCTGATCTAACAGGGTCAATGGTAAATGCTGGTGTGTGTTTTTTATTATCTCTCCTCTGATCCTGAGCTAAAACCTGATAGGGAAACACACTCACGCTGCCTGCCCTGCCAGAAACGTGTGTATCCGTGCATGTGGGTAGGTGTGTGCGGTGTGTTGTCAAGTCAATGTGCATTTTATTTCTAACACTCAACTGGATGTATTGGTACAAATGCGTGTGCATATTCATGTCCTTGGTGTGTGCTGATCTGATATGGATGTGAGTCCTGTGAGACATGTTGCTGCACGTGCAGAGACGCAGACCGACAGAAACGCGTGTTCGCATGTTGAACAGTCGCTGAGTGTTGTTATCTATGTGCTAGCCTCGTGCTGATACTTGCAATACATGCTGAGGGATTTAGCTCAAAGGCACATTCATTGGGAAATATGTACAAGTATGATTGTGTGTATGTGTGTGTCACACAAAACTGAAGTTAGAACACACGCTGAGCCATGTTGCACAGAATACATTACATGTGTGTGCGTGCAGACTTGCATATATGGTGTACACTCCCGGTCCAAAGTTTTAGAACACCTACTCATTCAAGGGTTTTTCGTTATTTTGGATATTTCTTCATTGTAGGATAATAGTGAAGACATGTTATCCAGGCAAAGGGTGGCTTTTTAAAGAATCTCAAATATTTTTGTTTTGTTTAACACTTTTTTGGTTACTACATGATTCCATATCTGTTATTTCATAGTGTTGATGTCGTCACTATTATTCTACAATGTAGAAAACAGTAAAAATAAAGAAAAACCCTTGAATCAGTAGGTATTCTAAAACGTTTGACCGGTAAGGTATGTGTGTGTATATATTTATATACAGTGCCTTGCGAAAGTATTCGGCCCCCTTGAACTTTGCGACCTTTTGCCACATTTCAGGCTTCAAACATAAAGATATAAAACTGTATTTTTTTGTGAAGAATCAACAACAAGTGGGACACAATCATGAAGTGGAACGACATTTATTGGATATTTCAAACTTTTTTAACAAATCAAAAACTGAAAAATTGGGCGTGCAAAATTATTCAGCTCCTTTACTTTCAGTGCAGCAAACTCTCTCCAGAAGTTCAGTGAGGATCTCTGAATGATCCAATGTTGACCTAAATGACTAATGATGATAAATACAATCCACCTGTGTGTAATCAAGTCTCCGTATAAATGCACCTGCACTGTGATAGTCTCAGAGGTCCGTTAAAAGCGCAGAGAGCATCATGAAGAACAAGGAACACACCAGGCAGGTCCGAGATACTGTTGTGAAGAAGTTTAAAGCCGGATTTGGATACAAAAAGATTTCCCAAGCTTTAAACATCCCAAGGAGCACTGTGCAAGCGATAATATTGAAATGGAAGGAGTATCAGACCACTGCAAATCTACCAAGACCTGGCCGTCCCTCTAAACTTTCAGCTCATACAAGGAGAAGACTGATCAGAGATGCAGCCAAGAGGCCCATGATCACTCTGAATGAACTGCAGAGATCTACAGCTGAGGTGGGAGACTCTGTCCATAGGACAACAATCAGTCGTATATTGCACAAATCTGGCCTTTATGGAAGAGTGGCAAGAAGAAAGACATTTCTTAAAGATATCCATAAAAAGTGTCGTTTAAAGTTTGCCACAAGCCACCTGGGAGACACACCAAACATGTGGAAGAAGGTGCTCTGGTCAGATGAAACCAAAATTGAACTTTTTGGCAACAATGCAAAACGTTATGTTTGGCGTAAAAGCAACACAGCTGAACACACCATCCCCACTGTCAAACATGGTGGTGGCAGCATCATGGTTTGGGCCTGCTTTTCTTCAGCAGGGACAGGGAAGATGGTTAAAATTGATGGGAAGATGGATGGAGCCAAATACAGGACCATTCTGAAAGAAAACCTGATGGAGTCTGCAAAAGACCTGAGACTGGGACGGAGATTTGTCTTCCAACAAGACAATGATCCAAAACATAAAGCAAAATCTACAATGGAATGGTTCAAAATTAAACATATCCAGGTGTTAGAATGGCCAAGTCAAAGTCCAGACCTGAATCCAATCGAGAATCTGTGGAAAGAACTGAAAACTGCTGTTCACAAATGCTCTCCATCCAACCTCACTGAGCTCGAGCTGTTTTGCAAGGAGGAATGGGAAAAAATGTCAGTCTCTCGATGTGCAAAACTGATAGAGACATACCCCAAGCGACTTACAGCTGTAATCGCAGCAAAAGGTGGCGCTACAAAGTATTAACTTAAGGGGGCTGAATAATTTTGCACGCCCAATTTTTCAGTTTTTGATTTGTTAAAAAAGTTTGAAATATCCAATAAATGTCGTTCCACTTCATGATTGTGTCCCACTTGTTGTTGATTCTTCACAAAAAAATACAGTTTTATATCTTTATGTTTGAAGCCTGAAATGTGGCAAAAGGTCGCAAAGTTCAAGGGGGCCGAATACTTTCGCAAGGCACTGTAGCTTCAGGCTGAGCTCCTCCCTCCCTATCGCTCTGCTCCTCCATTGGTATGTGAGTGATGGGAGGGGTGCTGCATGTCACAACATAGCTTCACTACTGAGCACACCGTCTACCCACAGGGTACGACTGGATCTGTGTGTGGGTCTGAATAAATGTATATCTTTTCTCAGACATGAGTTTCCTATAGGCCTTTACAAATGTTAATGTAGTGTTAAATATAGACGTGTGTATGAAAGTATGAGGTAAATGATTTCACAGCCTCTGAAGCACACAGGCCTTCTCTGAATCTTTCACCTCGGCCCTGGTTATGAAGGATAGCGTTTTTGTTTTGGTTTGGGGGGAGCGGATGGGTAGGGGCCCCAGACCCCGTTAAGCCTTCATAATATAAAGGTCACCTCACCCCTCGACATCCTCACCACAAATTATTTCTAACCAAGATCCAGAGGGAGATGTTAGAGAGTGGAAACCCTACCCCTGGTCTCCCGTAACTAAACACAGTGGTTCATAGTTCCAATAGTATAGAGTCACACAGAAACAGACCGACTGGCTCTGTGGTGTACGGGCAGCAGGCAGGCTGGCAGACTGATCGGTGGCCATACAGTAGCAGCACACAGCTCCACACAGCCAGTCCCATTAATCAACACTTCCTCTCCCAGCCAGCCGGCGAAACACTGTGGAGATGGTTGCCATGACAATGTCAGACCGGCTAGCAGGAAGAGGACACACCTAAGAGACCGGTGTGTGTGTGACTGGCCCAGGGTCTGGTCTTACTATCGTAGCTGAGGTTCATTACAATGAGCTGGCATATGTAGTTTTGGCAAACTGTAGATAACACACATCAAAATGCATATTGTCTATCTGCATGAACAATGTGTACACCCTTACCTCCAGTCCTCCTAAAAGCCCAGCTCTTTCGGAGGATCTTCTGAGGTGTAAAACCACAGAGGACCCCAAACCCATCCATGCTGGCCTCCCCCACCCCTCTCCCCCCTCCGTCTGGCTGGTGGTTCGTCTGAGTTGATGTCAAAAAATGTAACAACATGTTGGCAGCCCTCTCCCATCCCCTTGCCACCAGACATTCCCTCTAATAAAGACATGCTGTCTTCCTCCTCTCACAGTATCCTGGATCTGTGTATCCAAATGACATTCCCATGTTGGGAAATGGCAGAAGTGCTCCGGATGTTGAAATTCAAACAGGAAATGAGCTTGTTTTAGTCCAACCCTCGTCTCCACTCTGATATCTCTCCTCTGAGCTCAGTCAGGATTACACAGCTATTTCCTATTCCTATTCTACGCAGAGACATCACAATTCCAAGGCCTACTATACTAAGTCTAGGGAGAAGGTCTAGAAACTGTAGGTGTTATCAGTATGCCCTGTGTTACTAAACCTTATGCAAACCAAGTGTGTGTGTGTGTGTGTGTGTGTGTGTGTGTGTGTGTGTGTGTGTGTGTGTGTGTGTGTGTGTGTGTGTGTGTGTGTGTGTGTGTGTGTGTGTGTGTGTGTGTATATACTGTCCATTTTGAACGGTCATCCAACTCTGAACTCCAAGTCAGGAACTCTGGTCTCTTTCTAGAGCAGTATATTGTCTATAAAAGTGGATCCTCGTGATTGTATTTTCCATCCTTTTTAGACCACATAGGTCTAATAAATTAATAAATGATGGATGTGTAGTGGCTTTGCTGGCATGCATCTAAACAAATTGGTTGACTTTGCCCCGCCAAGATTTACATGCTAAAATCACCACTGACATCCACTACAATCCTCAAAATACTATGGCATTCTTACCCCTGCCCGGACTCTTATCCCAAAGAGAGAGAGAGAGTTAGGTGGAGGGAGGCCGACTTCTCCCATAGAAGGCCTCGACAATACCATGAGCTGACCAGGTAATGAATATTGATGCAAGCGGATTACCCATACTGTAGATACAGCATGGTACTGGAGATACCATCTCTTACCCTTTCTTCCTCTCTGTACTCCCCCTCTCCCTCCCTCATTCCAGACATGCCTTAGGGAGATAAAGAGGCCTCCAGGACGGTCACACAAAGACAGCAGCTATTGTCTGTTAGGACTGAGAGGAGAGGGCTGGGCGTTAGGATGCCAAAGAAGAGTGCTCTCTTCTCTCTCTCTCTCAGTGCTCTCCGGCTCTCAGACCACACACACACCACACACACACACACACACACACACACACACACACACACACACACACACACACACACACACACACACACACACACACACACACACACACACACACACACACACACACACACACACACACACACACACACACACACACACACACACACACACGCACACACACACGCAACAGACAAATAGACAAACTCAAACACACACAAATTAAACAAGAGTAACTCAAAAGTGCTGACCTCAATAGGCAACAAACAGTGTGTGGGTCAGATTTGACATGAATTCCAGCATACTATATAACCACATTGCTCCAGCCCTCTTCACACCTACCCACAAGCTGACAATCAACCATAAAACATTCATCCGAAGGAACCTTCTATATGCCTGGTTGGCGTCATGTAAAAAATAACTCCAATATGCAGCCTGTCATCAGTGCCAGACCAGAATGGAGCCTGTGGATCTGAAATCCTGCAGCGGTGATCCACAAGACACTGCAACAGCACCCTCTGCTGGGCGAAACACAAAATCACCAAAACAAATGATCCACCAAATAGGCATGTCTTGTTTCCTGCCACATCCTCATACTCACAGGCCGTAGACCAGGGAAGGACAACAGGGGCTTCAGGGTTTTATTTTGCTCCAGCCCAGATCTAACACACCTGATTAAGCGTATCAACTAATCAGGGTCTTCAATTTAGCTGTGTTAGTGCTGGTCCCTCTCAGACTGGAGTTGCCCAGCCCGGCAGTGTTTCTCCATGCTCCTCCAGCAGCAGACTGGAAGCTGAGAAGGAGTCAGGAGTCAGGACTCCAGTCTGCAGCACATAGCTTAGTGCCGCATTACCCCACTAATCTCTCCTTATCCCAGCATTCCCGCACGCACATAACATTCCCCAAGTTCACCTGACACAGATAACTGTTGGATTACCACATGACAAAATCCTCAGGGATCACAGAGAAAGCAGGAAAACATGACAGTGAACATGTTCAACAACCCCCCCACACACAGCAGGGTTGGAGTCCTTTAGAACCTGGAGTCTGGAGATATATTGTGCTGTTGCAATTATTGCTCGTATAAATACCAGCTTTTATTATCTGTGAAAACAACAATAGCACAGGTCCAGTGACCCACAACCTCTTTCCATGTCTGAGGGATTTTCACGCACCACTTCATACAATATCTGGCTTGATTTGTCCCACCATGACTGACATCCTCACAACTGACATGCTTTCATGCTTCATCTTACACCATCCAACACTAAACAAGTCACAGAAATCACACACACGGACACACACACACGCTTGCACACACACACACACACACACACACACACACACACACACACACACACACACACACACACACACACACACACACACACACACACACACACACACGTAAAGCCTCTACTCACTGAGGTGTAGGCGGTCTTTCCCAGGCTGTGGTTGTGATTGAGGTTCTGATTCTCCTGCTCTCTGCTCTGCAGCCCCGCCAGGTGTCTCTCCAGAGCTGCCCAGTCCATGGTGGGCAGGGACTCTTCTTCCACAATCTCCTCCTCTCTGTATCCCCCCATCCGTCCTCCTATTCCCCCTCCTCCACCACCCCCTCCTCCAATGCCACCTCTTCCCCGGCTGGAGCGCCTGTGGCTGGGTTTGGTGGCCCCCGTGCCCCTGGGTAGGGGCCTGGTAGGGGAGTGGGGCAGGATCAGGTTGCCATTCTGTTTCAGTTCCTCAGGCACGGCAGCAGCGAAGGTGGCTGTGTGTCCACTGTGAGCAGGAAGAGGTGGAGGCTTCACATCCTGGAACTCCTCGGCCAGGCTGCGGCTGTTCACTGGCTTCCTGTAGCCTCCGCCAGGTGCCCCTATCCCCCCCACAACTCCACCCTCCTCCTGGCCATGGGGATGCTGGGAGCTGTAGTCGTCCCCGTACTCGCTCTTCCACTCCTCAATCACCTTTTTCTTATACTCCTGGTAGTCCTCATCCTCCTCATAGTCCTCATCCTCCAGGGTTGCCAGATCCAGGGAGGGAGAGGATTTGTAGTCCTCTTCTAAGGTTGCCAGTTCCAAAGATGGGGAGGATTTGTAGTCATCTAGGGTTGCCAGTTCCAGGGATGGGGAGGACTTGTAGTCCTCCAGGCATGCCAGGTCTAAGGAGGGAGAACAGGGTGTCACCTTGTTGGAGTTGGACTCGGAGCTGGAGCGACTGGAGGCGTCGCTCCCCAAGTCCATACCATCCTCCCGGTAGTCCTGCAACAGAGGGAGAAAGAGGGATGGAGAGAAAGGCGGGAGAGAGAAGGAATGGAGAAAAGTATATCAAAATAGAAGTAAGAAAGAATGAGAGTTGGAAAGATAAATTATAATAGTGAGAGAAAGATAGAGGTTGAAAGAGAGAAAGGGAGGGGGGAGAGGAAGAGAAAGACACAAACAGAGAATTTAGGGAAGTGTGCACACAGAGATTACTGTTGTGGTTTGAGACCAACAACCACAAAACACTTCCTGGTAGAATTTCCTTCCTCTACATTCATTTCCTTGGCACGGTTTCAGTCCCTCTCTGACGCACTCTCTCCTCTCCTCCCTGAGACAACCTCTCCTACCAGACTCACTCGCTACTTCTTCTGTTTATTCATATCTGAGGTCTGCATTGTGACAGCTGAGAGAGAGAGCGAGAGAGAGAGAGAGAGAGAGCGAGAGAGCGAGAGAGAGAGCGAGAGCGAGAGAGAGAGAGACCTGCTGTTAGAGGGACTTGAACCAGAGAGAGAGAGAGAGAGAGAGAGCGAGAGAGAGAGAGAGAGAGAGCGAGAGAGAGACCTGCTGTTAGAGGGACTTGAACCAGAGAGAGAGAGAGAGACCTGCTGTTAGAGGGACTTGAACTAGAGAGAGAGAGAGAGACCTGCTGTTAGAGGGACTTGAACCAGAGAGAGAGCGAGAGAGAGAGAGAGAGACCTGCTGTTAGAGGGACTTGAACCAGAGAGAGAGAGAGAGAGACCTGCTGTTAGAGGGACTTGAACCAGAGAGAGAGAGAGAGACCTGCTGTTAGAGGGACTTGAACCAGAGAGAGAGAGAGACCTGCTGTTAGAGGGACTTGAACCAGAGAGAGAGAGAGAGACCTGCTGTTAGAGGGACTTGAACCAGAGAGAGAGCGAGAGAGAGAGAGAGACCTGCTGTTAGAGGGACTTGAACCAGAGAGAGAGAGAGAGAGACCTGCTGTTAGAGGGACTTGAACCAGAGAGAGAGAGAGAGACCTGCTGTTAGAGGGACTTGAACCAGAGAGAGAGAGAGACCTGCTGTTAGAGGGACTTGAACCAGAGAGAGAGAGAGAGACCTGCTGTTAGAGGGACTTGAACCAGAGAGAGAGAGAGAGCAGTGATTTATCCTATCATCACACATTACACACATCTTCTCAAAGATGCTGCCACAATGTATTTCCTATCTGTGTCTTTGGCAAAGTCATCCCAACATTATTGGTCAGTGTGAGTATTACCAATCTCTTTCTCCAATAGTCCAAAGGTGAATGACACTGGCTGACATTGTGCCATGGCTCTATATATAGTATACATTGCAGTGGCTGTGAGTGACTTAAACAGATGAGTCCAGGGTGGCTGTCTGACCTTGACTGTCTGCAGTGTGAGGCCCCAGTGTGTGTTGCTGTTGTTGTCCAGTGCCAGAGCAATCACTGTCTGATTGATTACCAACTTAATGAAAATGCCCGCCTTGTTTATGGGCCTCCACAAATCTCAGCGTGACCTGAACCTCTTTGAGTGTTTTCACCTCTTATTTCATGGGGTGCATTAACATAGTGCCTGGCATCACATTAAAAAGTTAATGAAAAACAAGCAACAGGAACTTATTCAGAGTCAAAACCAGAAAAACACATTGTTGCACATCCAACACACTAAGAGTTATTGATTGATGATGATTATTGTCCATCGAGAGGATTTTGTTTTCTTGTGGCCAGTCAGTTTTGAAATACACCAAAGAATGGGATTCATAAGGTGTTGATTAAATGAGTGTCATACATCTGAATAGAATTTGCAAACCCTGACATTTAAAAACAATCAATGCAACCACCAACATAGACAAACACCAGTAACACTTTTTTCCCCAACCACATTCGGGAAAGACGTATCTTAAAGGGGCACGTAGCATGCCTAGCAGACACCCATACATTTCCAATCATTGCGCTAACGCTAGCTAGCATTGACTCGCGAAACTACCGCTAACTTCCTTCATACTGGACACAAGGAAATACAAATGGTATCCACAAGTTAATCTTAAATATCTGTTTATAAATATATAATAACAGTTAATATGCAGTTTAAATGCGGACCTGCATATGAAATGATACATGTAATCCGTTACACATAAGGGATTACACACAAAAAAACAACGATAAATGTAATCCGTTACATTAACAGCAAAAAAAATATTGTAATCAGATTACAGATACTTTTGAAAAACTAGATGATTACTTCGAGGATTACTTTAAATTCAGAAAGGATGTTTGCAAAAAAAAATGTTGGGGAATCTTCTCTGTTTTCTCAATGACATTCAAATCAGCTTTGAAAAAAGGAGCAAATGTATATTTGTTCAATGTGAGCGAGTCTGACCATAAATCAGAGACAAATATGATGACACACCAAATGTGTTTGATGGATCGTGGGAAAAGAGCTGAAATAGTATTTTGTAGGCTACAGTCCAAGCAATGTCTTCCAATGGTGCGACTGCTGTCGGCATCCAAAGATTATCCAACTTGAATAAACGCTTGGAGGTAAAGATGACAGGAGTGGTGTAGTCTATGGCGATACGGATATCACTTATTATTGATATTTACAAAGCTCATTGATGTGATTCACACTGCTGCTCTCTCATTTAGCTATTTGCGCCTTACGGATTGTGGTTGTTGTGGATGGCTGTTCACAAATGTAAATGTGTATTTGAACCCAATAATGGTTGAATTAAAGAAGTTTAAACTGCCTATCAATCATTCTTTTCGAAACCAGTGGACAACCACTGAAAAATGCGCTCTTGCAACAGCTACATAGTGCGGATCCCAGCCTATGGAATACAAATTAGGCTTTAAAAAAAAGGTGGAATCTGTAGTTGTTACATCCATTTTTGGATTTATATATATACATACATACACACATATACACATATACACATATATATATATATATACACTACCGTTCAAATGTTTGGTGTCACTTAGACATTTCCTTGTTTTCCATGAAAACATACATGAAATGAGTTGCAAAATGAATAGGAAATATAGTCAAGACGTTGACAAGGTTATAAATAATGATTTTCAATTTAAATAATAATTGTGTCCTTCAAACTTTTCTTTTGTCAAAGAATCCTCAATTTGCCGCAATTACAGCCTTGCAGACATTTGACATTCTAGTTGTTAATTTGTTGAGGTAATCTGAAGAGATTTCACCCTATGCTTCCAATTGGATTGGCTTGATGGGCACTTCTTATGTAGCATATGGTCAAGCTGCTCCCACAACAGCTCAATAGGGTCGAGATCCGGTGACTGTGCTGGCCACTCCATTATAGACAGAATATCAGCTGACTGCTTCTTCCCTAAATAGTTATTGTATAGTTTGGAGCTGTGCTTTGGGTCATTGTCTTGTTGTTGGAGGAAATTGGCTCCAATTAAACGCCGTCCACAGGGTATGGCAAGGTGTCGCAAAATGGAGTGATAGCCTTCCTTCTTCAAAATCCCCTTTACCCTGTACAAATCTCCCACTTTACCACCACCAAAGCACCCCCAGACCATCACCATCATTTAATGAAGCTGCCAGTTGAGGACTTGGTGTCTGTTTCTCAAACTAGACAATCTAATGTACTTGTCCTCTTGCTCAGTTGTGCACCGGGGCCTCCCACTCCTCTTCCTATTCTGGTTAGAGCCAGCTTGCGCTGTTCTGTGAAGGGAGTAGTAGACAGCGTTGTACCAGATCTTCAGTGTCTTGGCAATTTCTCGCATGAAATAGCCTTCATTTCCCAGAACAAGAATAGACTGACGAGTTTCAGAAGAAAGTCCTTTGTTTCTGGCCATTTTGAGCCTGTAATCGAACCCACAAATGATGATGCTGCAGATACTCAACTAGTCTAAAGAAGGCCAGTTTTATTGCTTCTTTAATCAGGACAACAGTTTTCAGCTGTGCTAACATAATTGCAAAAGGGTTTTCTAATGAACAATTAGCCTTTTAAAATTATAAACTTGGATTAGCTAACACAACATGCCATTGGAACACAGGAGAGATGGTTGCTGATAATGGGCCTCTGTACGCCTATGTAGATATTCCATAAAAAAATCTGCCGTTTCCACTTACAATAGTCATTTACAACATTAACAATGTCTACACTGGATTTCTGATCAATTTGATGTTATTTTAATGGACAAAAAAATTGCTTTTCTTTCAAAAACAAGTACATTTCTAAGTGACCCCAAACTTTTGAACCGTAGTGTATATATACATTGACTCTTGAAGAATATAATTTAAACATGCCTCATGAGCTTAGTTCAACTGTCACACTCCATTAGAACCCAAAATATAAGCTTGTTTTTCTCCAATGTTTGTAAACATTGTAAATGTAAACAAACACTGTATAGCCTCATAACATGGTTAAAACAATCATTTTAATATCATGGATGATCCGTCCTTGCATCCATAGCTTTGTCTATTCATCTGAGAAGGGTTACATTTATCCAGGCCCATCCCTCAGCTTTTTACCAACATATTTGTTCATTTGCCCCTTAAACAGCTGCATATTATCAAGATATCAAAGTGTCACCAACAAAAAGGTAAACAATGAGACCTATAGCAAATGCAGCATATGGCATTACTTTCTCACATGTAAATAGCACTTTTCAGTAGTGTTCAAAGCATGCCATTCCATGAGCGCAGTATTTATTTTTCAACTTGAATCAATGAGCCCAATCAGTCCTCCATGACAACAAAATCATAAACCACAGAGTAGGGCTGGCTAGTCCTTAGACTTGGGCTCATGCTCAGGTAAAACAATTTGGCTAATCTATACTTGCATATTTCCAGGTCCTATTCTTGAAGATCAAGGGGTATAACATTTATTGGAATGACTGGAATCGTGATAGACTTTGGCCTTTAATGTAAAGATACAATTGAATCGTATTATTATATGTAGTAGAAAGCGATGGGTTAGAAGAAGCCTACATAACCAACTCATAAAATAAAATGTAACATCTATATATGTCCAGCTATGTAAACTTTAACATTGATTTATCCTGCAATATGTTGTTCAATTGGTAACATACATGCTTGTCTTCTTCTAATGTCTCTTAAGGGGAAAGTAATTTAAAAGTAACGTAAAGTAATAATTTCATTTCTTCTCCCAGGCCCAGACAAACCAGTATAATCTGGAGGGGGTCAGGCTGGCAACAGTCGAGATGTTGGCAACAGTGGTTCACTGTAACTCGCACTCTCGCAAGATGGCAATGTTACATTGATGTTATATTATACATGTGGATTATTTTGATAAGGACAACATCTGAAAAGGGGGTTGTTGACACACCGATTCATAGCTTGCACGTAGTGTCAATGTCGTAGTAGGCTAGTTGACGTCTAGGCGGGGGGTATAAACGCGCGTGCGTCCTGCACCTCCCCTCATATGTCAGAGTCCAGTCACGTTTATGATTAAGATTCGAGATCAAAATGTTGTGTAGCCTACATGTGACATATCGCCTACATGAAGTCACGAATCCTTGCGCAGACTTTCAAAGAGTGGAGCGTTCGTTACAATTTGCTACAATGTAGCAAACCTTACCAAAATGCTCATCAAAAACACCGGCTCTATCAGTGATCCATCCGGCCGATGTTATTCGAAATTCCTCCTGCCATTCCACGACTATTCAAGGACGATTTTATATTAGCTTACTCTGCACATTATAAATAAGAAGATGGATAAGGGATCATGGCGTCCTTACTTTAATCTCCAGCCATTGAAGTAGGCTACCACCGTAGCCTATAGTGGGGAAACGGTGGGAATCCGTTTTAAATCTCAACCTGCGAGTCCTTAAAAGGGCAACGGCTCCATTGGTGGAAAAGAGCGTAGCGTAGCCTCTATAACTATTCTAAAAGAAAATGAAACGTCTCTAGCCCTATCAAACACGTCGGAATTAAAGTGACGCTTCCAGTTCCTGTATTATCATATTAAAACAATTTTGGGCTTCGGTTCATTTGAGTCCGTGTAAAATGTGTAGCCTTATTATTTTAAGAAGGCGAGAAATCCCGTCAGACAGCTGGGCGGGGGAGCGGTGGGGCCCGCTTTGGTTGATCCTCTCTGCGATTAACTTCGCAGCCGACACACTGGGTGGATTTGGCCACACAAAACATGCAAATTGACAGCTGCGCGGAACCCCACCCCGCCAGCGATGCGAGCGTTTTGGGTTTAATTATTGTATTGGAGAGGACACTGGCCACAATAATAAACCCCTGTCATTTTTATGTAATTGTGAATAATCTACAACAACAATTTTGCACTTGCTTAGTAGGCTAAATGGGCATTACATTTAACACCCATGCCTCTTCTCCCAAAATCAGAGTGTCATTTAGGCTACCCAAAACACTGCTCTGTGCAATAGCCTGTGTTCAGCTAATGCCAATTAATACAAACCTTTAATGCAGGTAAATATCAACTTCATAAACAGGTAGAGCGCACTTAGCCGTATGCTGAGTCATTCATCCACAAATGATGTAATGTTCCTAAAAAAAAGTCACGGGAGAAACCTCACTTCCCCCGGCAACAGCGGTGACAGAACCGCCCAATTTCACAACGCAGATGACAACGAACATAACGAGAGCACACTGACGACAGGGTTCCTATCAATAGACCACACCGCACTACATATCAATAACAAAGGTTTATCCCTCCATGGTAAGGCTGCTGAATAAGACAGCCTATATCCGAAAATAAACCAGCCCAGGCACACACTGTACTAATGATAGCCTACTAACCTGCAAACGCCCTATAGTAACGTGTCTGAATGACAGAAAACAGCCTATTCTAAATACATCTATTTTGACCGATGACCTATAGAAGACATGAAAGAAGGTAATGCAAATAGCCCAGCCTATGGGTTGCTTAGTCATAACAACAAACGCATCACCAATACTTACTGTCATTTTCTCTGTAAAATGTCTTGTCTCAAGACATCTTAAAGTCAATAGCAGACAACAATTGGATCTTTATTTGTCAGTATAACTCGGTAGTTGGTGAGGATATTATCCGCTACCCGGAGATATTACAGAAAGCCGGTAGATTGTTGAGAACGTATGCCAGTCCAGTCATTGCTCTGTGTGTATCCGCCGCGGAACTCGAGCACTCCCGAGGCAGGGTAAAAAAAAAAACACGCGTTAAAAAAATCTAAAATAGATGCGTTAAAAAAAATCCCCGATTTTGCGAGCGCCCTGGTCGCCGCTCTTCTCTTCTCGCCTCGCCCGGTACAGATGTCAAACGTCGCTTCTACCGTTCAGTGCATGCACACACAGGCTCACACAATGATTGGCGAGAGAATGTGAATGTGTATCTCCCTCTGCGCGTTTTTATCGTCCGCACAAGTCAGCCTCACACATACTGTATCTCTGCTTTCCAGTGTACTCGACTAAACGCTCACACACATGCAAAGAAGCTCTCTGCCACAGCGACGTCTCAACTTCCCAGCGCTCTATCGCAGCAAGCTGCTCTGAGAACAAACTGATGACAGAACAACAGCCCTGCCTTCTGCACTCACTGACCTTGCGAATTGTACATTGAGGTAAAATGATAGACAGAGTGAGAGAGAAAGAGAGAGAGAGAAAGTGAGAGAGATAAAAAAAAGAGCCCAACACTATCTAGTTGAATAATTCAATATGCTCTGGTGTTCTGAGTAGGTTTTGAACCGTTTCTGTCATACTGTGACTGCATAAGCTATAAGCACCCTTGGACATCTCAACGAATCTGCTGTCATATCCTTTGTAGTTGAGATCACTTTACTTTTCACAAGTGATTGAAGACTTGTTAGTGCTATGTTGATGATCAAAAATATAAATCAAGTCTTCTGGGCAGAGCGTGTTTTGGCCCAGATGGTTGTGGTCTGTTTTGTTACCAAGCTCTGGCTAATCTCAGTATTTTGCCAGACTGCCATGCAGTAGGGTGGCACTGGGCAGCACTGTCCACAGAATTCACTGGCTGTGTCTCAAATCACACCTTATTCCATATAGTGCACTACTCTTGGCTAGAGACCTCTGACATCTCATTCTCCATCTCACTTTTGGCCAAGGCCTATTCTTCATATAGTGCACTACTATCCAAAAATAGTGCAGAATACCCACTGGACAAAAACTGGTTGAATCAAAAAATAATCCAAGTAATTTCAACCCCCCAAATCTACGTGATGATGTTGAATCAACGTGGAAAACTAATTGGATTTGCAAAAAGTTCTCAACGTAAGGGTATTTCGTCTTTTTTTCACCGAACGTTTAACCTAGATCTAATGACATTTAACCTAGATCTAATGACATTTAACCTAGATCTAATGACATTTAACCTAGATCTAATGACATTGTGAAATGTTTTGTTGAGTTCACGTTGAGTTCACTTTAGTTGACAACTCAGTATACTTTTTAAACATATATCTTTATTCAAGTTTGACCAAATGTACATCAATGTAAATACAAAGATTTTACCATATCCCTCCCTCCCTCCCTCCCTCCCTCCCTCCCTCCCTCCCTCCCTCCCTCCCTCCCTCCCTCCCTCCCTCCCTCCCTCCCTCCCTCCCTCCCTCCCTCCACACCACATATCTACCCCCCAACCCCTCCAGTCTCTTCCCTACCTCTTCGCCCTACCTCAGTTCCCCCAACTCGATTCCCTCCCTCCCAACCCCTCCCAACCACCCACCCCAATCACCCCATATACCCAACCCACCCCACACCCTCCCCCAGTTCGGTCATAGAAAACAACATTCTACAGAGATATCACAACAAATAAACAAACAAACAAGAACACAGGAAAACAAGAACAATTGTCTCACATACAAACAATTCAATACAGATTCTAGATAGAAAAAGTGGCGCAACAAAATCTGAAATAAATATGTAGATAAATGATCAGTAAACCTTAGACAAAGCTGCTTGGACTGGATAGCATTATATTGATGACTGTACCTATTTTGTAATGACTACTGGTAATACCTACTGGGATACCTTAAAGCATCTCATCAGAGGGGAGCCTTTGGAAGCCATTAAAGTATGATATAAATGGTTGCCATCTTCTAACAAATGTGTCATTGGGAACCGCTAAGAGAATACTTCGTTTTCTCAAGCTTTAGGAAGAACATTACATCGTTGAGCCATTGAGAAGTAGAGGGGGGCGGAGCAGACTTCCACGGGAGAAGAATTCCACGTCAAGCTAATAAGGATGTAAAGGCAACAATATCGGAATATTTGGGGTCCAAGGAGAACAAGTCTTCTGGAATACCCAAAATAGCTATCAAGGGACATGGCTGCAGGTTCATTTCAAGCACCTCAGATAAACATTTTAAAATAGAATCCCAGTAATTTTGTAGTTCAGAGCATTGCATGAACATGTGACTAAGGTCACAGGGTGAGACATGACATCGATCACACTTAACATTTATATTTGGATTTATTTCAGACAATCTGGATTTGGAAAAATACACTCTATGTAAAACCTTAAAGTGCATGAGACCAAGACGAGCACAAGATGTAGTTAAGCGTACTCTATCAATCACCTCATCCCACCACTCCTTCATAAATTCAACACCCATTTCCCGTTCCCAAGCAGATTTAGTTTTGTTGGTGGAGTGTTTGTCCAATGACACAATACACAGATAGATCTGAGAAATGACTGCTTTCTGTCGAGGTAGTAGATTCAACATGCCATCCCAGGGTTGGCAAGGGGGTGGAGCAGGTAAGCCAGAAAATTGGGAGGAGACTCAATGCCTAATTTGAAGGTAATGGAAAAAGTGAGATGGAGGCAAAGACTAGTTAGAGGCCAGGTTGGGAAATCTAGAGAACAATTCATTTACATATAAGTCTTGGAAGGACTTAACACATTTCCTTGTCCACTGAGAGCAACAATGATCTATTAAGGAAGCGGGGAATAAGTGATTCTTATCAATAGGACCCATAGTAGATGCAGAGGAGAATTTAAAATGATTTCGAAACCGGTACCAAGTCTTAAGTGTGGAAAGCACTACAGGATTGCGAGTATAGCAAGAGGGGGTGCTGGGAGAGAAGAGCAGAGCAAAGCAGGAAGAGAAGAAGAAATAGAATAATGTGCCTCTAGGTGGCACCATGGGGTATCTGGAACATGTAACCAGAATGGCAATTTCTGAAAGTTGGCTGCCCAATAATAGTATAAAAAGTTGGCTAGTGCCAGCCCTCCACTAAACTTGCATCTCTGAAGTAAAGATCTGCTGACCAGATAAATGTGGTAACAGCCTGATTGATTGACTTGCAATAGATTGAAATGGATAAAATGATTTGGGTAAACTGTTCATTTTCAGTGAAGAGGCTACTCAGGGATGCTGGTCTTCTAGGCAGAGTTGCAAAGATAAAGACATATCTCAGATTGGCCAATAAAAAGATGGGCAAAAGAACACAGACACTGGACAGAGGAACTCTGCCTAGAAGGCCAGCATCCCGGAGTCACCTCTTCAATGTTGGCGTTGAGACTGGGTGTTTTGCAGGTACTATTTAATGAAGCTACCAGTTGAGGACTTGTGAGGTGTTTGTTTCTCAAACTAGACAATCTAATGTACTTGTCCTCTTGCTCAGTTGTGAACCGGGGCCGCCCACTCCTCTTTCTATTCTGGTTAGAGCCAGTTTGCGCTGTTCTGTGAAGGGAGTAGTACACAGCGTTGTACCAGAATTTTCAGTTTCTTGGCAATTTCTCGCATGGAATAGCCTTCATTTCTCAGATCAAGAATAGACTGACGAGTTTCAGAAGAAAGTCCTTTGTTTCTGGCCATTTTGAGCCTGTAATCGAACCCACAAATGCTGATGCTCCAGATACTCAACTAGTCTAAAGAAGGCCAGTTTGATTGCTTCTTTAATCAGGACAACAGTTTTCAGCTGTGCTAACATAATTGCAAAAGGGTTTTCTAATGATCAATTAGCCTTTTAAAATTATAAACTTGGATTAGCTAACACAAAGTGCCATTGGAACACGGGAGTGATGGTTGCTTATAATGGGCCTCTGTACACCTATGTAGATATTCCATAAAAAAATCAGCCGTTTCCAGCTACAATAGTCATTTACAACAATGTCAACACTGTATTTATGACCAATTTGATGTTATTTTGATGGACAAAAAATGTGCTTTTTTTTCAAAAACAAGGACATTCCTAGTTAAATAAATGTTAAATAAAAAATTTAAAACATTTCTAAGTGACCCCAAACTTTTGAACGGTAGTGTAAGTTCACTCCAAGGTATTTGAAACCAGAGCGACTAAGCTGAAAAGCCAAGTCTGTCTGCTGGAGCTGTAGCGCTGCTGGATTGATTGGGAAGCAGTAACTTTTCTGGAGATTCAGCTTGTAACCAGAAAAGGAGCCAAAGTATTCCAGAATAGAAAGGATAGAAGGTAAACGGGTTGCAGGATGCCCGTAAAGCTACGGAAAGGGGCTCAATGGCAACAGCAAATAATAAAGGGGACAATGGGCAGCCTTGGCGTGTCCCAAGTTCCAGGGCAAAGTAATCAGAACATTGGTACATTGGTACAGATACTGGCCTGCCAGGGGAAATGTATACAAGAGACAGATCCATGAGCTAAGTTTGGCCCCAAATCCATTTTTTTAAGAATGGCAAATAGATATTCCCATTCAATTCTGTTGAATTCATTTTCTGCATCTAGGGAGATTACCATCTCAGGAGAGTTGGAGAATTGTTTAGAATGAATCATGTTGAACAGCATCCGAATATAAAATAATTAATATCTGTCCTGTATAAATGAGGTTTGTTCCTGTGATATGAGTCCTGTTAAGCCTACTTCCAGACGCCTCGCCACCACCTTCAGCATCACATTTACATCCACATTAAGGAGACTTAGGGGCCTAAATTAAGAAGTGGGGTCTTCCCCTTCTTAAGGAGAAGCGCTATTGAAGTCTGTGTTAGGGTAGGTGACAACGAGCCACGTTCAAGTGATTCATTATACATTGATAAAAGTAAAGGGGCTAACTTGGTATAGAATTTCTTAAATAACTCAGTTGGAAACCCATCAGGCCCTGGAGCCTTGCTGTTCTGCATTGACTTGATAGACTGAATAACTTCTTCCAGGCTGAGAGGGGAATCAAGCTCATCTGCAGTTTCAACTGTGGGAGTCTCCAGTTCACCCAAAAATTTAGTCATAATGGCAGTATCTGATGGAAATGCAGACGTATACGGGGAGGAATAGAAATATTTGAAGGTGTTGTTGGTCCCTGTAGGGTCAGAAATCAAGCTATGAAAGGAATCTTTAATTTGAGGAATCAGACGGGTAGAAGCACTGCGTTTTAATTGGTGTGCGAGCAGACAACTTGTCCTGTCACCATGCTCATAGTAGCTACCACATGAATGCAATAGTAACCTTGCTGCATCTATAGTGGACAAGAGATTGAGTTCAGATTGTAAATTCAAGTGTTGCTTATATAGCTCTGGAGATGGCGTCAAGGCATATTGGTGGTCTAAGTTAAGGATGGCTTTAGAGAGTTCTTCTAGTTCAGCTTACTGAGTTTTGTTTAAATGAGAAGAATAAGAAATAATTTCTCCTCTAAGATAGGCCTTATTTGATTCCCATAAGAGAGAATGAGAGGTTGAGCTTGTCTGATTTGAAAAAGAAAATGATCAATAGAAGTGGAGATAACGTTACAGACATCAGACAGGAGAAGATAATTGAATCTCCAACAGAGAGGAGTTCAAGTTTGTCCTGATAGGACTATGTCGAGCGCTTAAGGTCCATGGTCAGAAATTACAATGGGGGAATATTCAGAAGAGGTGACATTTGGAAGTAACTTTAGATCAATGAAGAAATAGTCAATCCGAGATAAAGAATGGTGTACATGTGAAATGAAAGAATATTCTATTTCCCGGGGATTCTGAAATCTCCAGTGATCTGTACACTCATTCTGAACCATAGCATGTGAGAAGGACTTTGACACAGCAGAAGGAGACATAGTTCTGGGGTTGGAGCGGTCTAAAGCCGGGCTAATAACACAATTCAGATCCCCGCCAAATATCAAAAGATGGGTGTTCAGAGAAGGAATTTTCCCCAGCAACCCATTGGCAAATTCATCAAAATTGGGAGCATATACATTGACCAATACACCAGGTGTGTGCCAAATGGTGCCAGTTATGATTAAATATCTCCCATTACTGTCTGAAATATCATTAGTAGTAGAGAAATGTGTTATTTTACTAACCAAAATTCCAACACCTATGGCTTTGGAGTTAAAGTCTGAATGGAAAACCTGACGGAACCTGGAGTTTTGTAGCCTTGAGTGATCTTTAATGTGTAAATGGTAAAAATAACACATCTGCTTTTAGCTTTTTCAAATGGGAGAAGACCCGAGAACTCTTGACAGGATTATTCATTGTTTTAGTATTCCAAGATAAAAACTTCATAGGATTAGGCCTACCTATTCCAATATTACTATTATTAGCATTATTTACCATCTAACATTTTGAAAGGAAAAAGGTGTGAAAACAGACCAAGCATTTGCAACGATAAAAGAGAAAACGGGTGAAAAATGCAATAAAATAAAATATAAAATAGGACCAAAAAGGTAATTGCAGGCTAGGCTATGCATGCTACTTGGCAAAAGAGTAGGTCTTAGATCCAAGATATGGCTCAGAAGTGACTGTCTGAACAACACTGGTCGTCCTCGTGTGAGTAAAACTGTAGCTTCCCCCAGCATGTTCAACGTGAAGACGAGCAGGGAAGCGGAGTGAGAATTTCACTTTCTTCTCATGAAAGTTGTGTTTCACATCAAGGAATTTAGTTATTTTCTTGGTAACATTCGAGCTGAGGTCAGGAAAGATTAACACCTTCCGTCCTCAGAAGTGTAGCTGGTCTCTGCCCTGCCTTTGGAGGATGTGCTCCTTGTCACTGTAGTTGTGAAAAAGGACGATTAATAGTCTAGGCTTGGAGTTGTCGTCTCCGCCCGCTGGGGAGGGGCCAATGCAGTGGGCTCTGTCCAGCTTCGGGGGGGATGGAACGATGGCCGGACCCAGCACCTCCGCGAACAAGTCTGACATGACCTTAACTGAGTCCCCTCCTTCAAATCCTCTGGTATGCCAACAACCCAAAGATTGCAACGGCGAGACCGGGATTCCAGGTCATCGGTCTTGTCAATCAGCTTCTGGATTTCAGAGCTCAGACGGGCGACCTTTTTCTCAAGGGCTACTATGCGGTTACTGTAGTCACACAGGTCATGTTCAAAGCCTTCAAGTCAGCGGCCTTGTTCATCTGCAGCGGCTCAGACACCATCCAGGAAGGCTGAGAAGGGGGCCAGAGCAGCATCGATGGCCGTTTTGAGCTGAGGGGCAAGGGTAGCTGTAAATTCTGAGACCAGAACCGAAAGGAGATTCTGAAGATCTTTCTGAAGATCTGTGGGGAGTGTGACCGCATGAAACTCCCTAACAGTTGGACTGGAGTCGGCGCCATTACCATTCACATTTGCCATTACGTTTGAAATGTTAGTTACAGGTCTTCTGCTCCTCAGATCGTGTGACATTTGAATCAAAAAAGGTAACTTGCGAACTCATCAATCAAATCTGATATGTAGGAAAGTGAAATGCAAAGTAAACATTTGGCAAAATGAACTAATGCTTAGGAGCTCATCTGCAAGCTACTTCTCCATTCACATGCTAAACCGGAAGCCCGGCAACTCAGTAGTTTTACTGGCGTCTGTGCCTAGTGGGTAGAATGTACAGTGGGGCAAACAAGTATTTAGTCAGCCACAAATTGTGCAAGTTCTCCCACTTAAAAAGATGAGAGAGGCCTGTAATTTTCATCATAGGTACACTTCAACTATGACAGACAAAATGAGAAAAAAAATCCAGAAAATCACATTGTAGGATTTTTAATGAATTAATTTGCAAATTATGGTGGTGATGTTTTGGGGCTGTTGCTGGGCAACATGGACTTTCAACTCCCTCCAAAGATTTTCCATGGGGTTGAGATCTGGAGACTGGCTAGGTCACTCCAGGACCTTGAAATGCTTCTTCAAAGCCACTCCTTCGTTGCCCGGGCGGTGTGTTTGGGATCATTGTCATGCTGAAAGACCCAGCCACGTTTCATCTTCAATGCCCTTGCTGATGGAAGGAGGATTTCACTCAAAATCTCACGGTACCTGGCCCCATTCATTCTTTCCTTTACAAGAATCAGTCGTCCTGGTCCCTTTGCAGAAAAACAGCCCCAAAGCATGATGTTTCCACCCCCATGCTTCACAGTAGGTATGGTGTTCTTTGGATGCAACTCAGCATTCTTTGTCCTCCAAACACGACGAGTTGAGTTTTTACCAAAAAGTTATATTTTGGTTTCATCTGACCATATGACATTCTCCCAATCTTCTTCTGGATCATCCAAATGCTCTCTAGCAAACTTCAGACGGGCTTGGACATGTACTGGCTTAAGCAGGGGGACACGTCTGGCACTGCAGGACTTGAGTCCCTGGCGGCGTAGTGTGTTACTGATGGTAGGCTTTGTTACTTTGGTCCCAGTTCTCTGCAGGTCTTTCACTAGGTCCCCCCGTGTGGTTCTGGGATTTTTGCTCACTGTTCTTGTGATCATTTTGAAACCACGGGGTGAGATCTTGCGTGGAGCCCCAGATCGAGGGAGATTATCAGTGGTCTTGTATGTCTTCCATTTCCTAATAATTGCTCCCACAGTTGATTTCTTCAAACCAAGCTGCTTACCTATTGCAGATTCAGTCTTCCCAGCCTGGTGCAGGTCTACAATTTTGTTTCTGGTGTCCTTTGACAGCTCTTTGGTCTTGGCCATAGTGGAGTTTGGAGTGTGACTGTTTTAGGTTGTGGACAGGTGTCTTTTATACTGATAACAAGTTCAAACAGGTGCCATTAATACAGGTAACGAATGGAGGACAGAGGAGCCTCTTAAAGAAGAAGTTACAGGTCTGTGAGAGCCAGAAATCTTGCTTGTTTGTAGGTGACCAAATACTTATTTTCCACCATAATTTGCAAATAAATTCATAATAAATCCTACAATGTGATTTTCTGGATTTTTTTTTTGTTTCTCATTTTGTCTGTCATAGTTGAAGTGTACCTATGATGAAGATTACAGGCCTCTCTCATATTTTTAAGTGGTAGAACTTGCACAATTGGTGGCTGACTAAATACTTTTTTTGCCCCACTGTAATCTGAGATTTACCACTGCTGAATTCACCCCATGCACATATGGACAGCTGCACTAACAGGGTTGAGACAGGGTTAACACAAACATGTTATTCCTCTGACAAGTTTTCTGATTCGAACAGCTGGTAGTGTAACATTTTTAGATGAGTATCAAGCTAACACTTACAGCATTACAACCACCTACAGCACATGTAGGCCGCCACATGTCCGCTGTAAGCTGCACGGCCTAAATTTGATCCTTTTAACATACTTTATTGAAAAAGGATGGGAGAGGAGCGGTGTACAGATATATAAATATATAATAGCAGCACAAAGGATTACGTCCTGGTAATGAAAGAGCACTACTTCAAAGACCCCTTACTGAGACACTCTCCTCGCTACAGAGGGGACACCACCATCAGGGATCTCCCCAAAGAGAGGGGCAGCGGGGGCCCTATCCCTATCTTCCCCTCACACCCCTCCATTCCCATATTTCCCGCTTCCCCCATTTCTCATCAGACAAATCCCCCAAACGCCAATTGGTCACAGAGGCAGTGAGCTACCAGATAGTTAAATGCCTTTAGGGAAGCTGGGACACTTTTGGGTTCCTCATCTAGTGAGGAACGTGACATGGGTGAGTTAACACTCTCACCAGGCAATTCACTTGTCAACAGAAGGCTAAGGTAGTGTGTTTTAGTCTCCTACGTACCTCTACTCCCCCTCATCTACTACACTCTCGTCCCAAGATGGCATAGCAGTTCAGACGTATTTTTGTCCTCGTCCTGTCGTGTCCCATATATATATATATATATATATTTACAACTTTTTTTTCACATACATTTTTAATTTTCCAAAAACTCATCTTCAGAACACTCTCCTGCAATCCGCTTCACCAATTTATATTTATATAAAAAAGTATTCTTTACCTCAGATCTGTAATCCTCCAAGAGGCTAGCCAGAAATTAGCCAGAAGCTAGCCGGGAGCTAGCCAGAAGCTGGTCCAGAAGCTACTCAGAAGCTGGTTCAGAAGCTAGTTCAGAAGCTAGTTAGCTTCTTTACTGGCTAATCGTTAGTACTCAGCTAACCACGGTTTGTGGTCATCGGCTGTCCTTTGGCTCGAGAATCTATCGCCAGTTTTGTACGGTGCGGTGCAGCGCAGCGCGGCTCGGAACGGAACATACCGGACCAATTTTTCTCTCCGTGTCCCTGGATTTCGGCCGCTGGCTCTGGACATCCATACCTGGATCTCACAGCTAGCTAGCTGCTATCCGTGTGACTATCGGCTTTCGTCGATTCCGGAGCTAACATCAATTGTTCCGGAGCTAGCCAGCTGAAGAGTTCCATCAATCACTCCTGGGCTGCAGTCACCTCTCCGGACCCGTTTTGCTGCCTACGCGGAGCCCCACCGGGCCTTCACAGCTGGACTGCCGACGTTGTCTACCCGAGGGAGTTGTCCGGCTGGCTCCTCCGGCGCGACGTTGCCTGGGCGCCGATCTGCGGCCTGCTAGCCGTTGGCTATCTTATCGGCTGCTATCTGAATAGACAATCTGACCATTTTTATTTTATTTTAATTTATTCATTTTTCTTCTTGGGCCTCTATAACTATATCTATTGTTTTTATTTTTGTTGTTGTTGTGTGATTTCGATTAATCCCCTCTACCACACGGAAACCCACTAATCTACTGACGGAACGCAAGAGTTGGCTAACAACAGACCTCCATCCTATGCTAGCTTGCTCCTATGCTAGTTTGCTACCGATTTAGCTGTCTAAATCGCCGGGACCCCCAACCAACCTCTCCACTCACTGGACCCTTTTGATCACTCGACTAAGCATGCCTCTCCTTAATGTCAATATGCCTTGTCCATTGCTGTTCTGGTTAGTGTTTATTGGCTTATTTCACTGTAGAGCCTCTAGTCCTGCTCATTATACCTTATCCAACCTATTAGTTCCACCACCCACACATGCAATGACATCTCCTGGTTTCAATGATGTTTCTAGAGACAATATCTCTCTCTTCATCACTCAATACCTAGGTTTACCTCCACTGCATTCACATCCTACCTTACCTTTGTCTGTACATTATACCATGATGCTATTTTATCGCCCACAGAAACCTCCTTTTACTTTCTGTTCCAGACGTTCTAAACGACCAATTCTTATTGCTTTTAGCCGCACCCTTATTCTACTCCTACTCTGTTCTTCTGGCGATGTAGAGGTGAATCCAGGCCCTGCAGTGCCTAGCTCCACTCCTATTCCCCAGGCGCTCTCTTTTGACGACTTCTGTAACCGTAATAGCCTTGGTTTCATGCATGTTAACATTAGAAGCCTCCTCCCTAAGTTTGTTTTATTCACTGCTTTAGCACACTCTGCCAACCCGGATGTTCTAGCTGTGTCTGAATCCTGGCTTAGGAAGACCACCAAAAATTCAGACATTTTAATTCCAAACTACAACATTTTCAGACAAGATAGAACTGCCAAAGGGGGCGGTGTTGCAATCTACTGCAAAGATAGCCTGCAGAGTTCTGTCCTACTATCCAGGTCTGTACCCAAACAATTTGAACTTCTACTTTTAAAAATCCACCTCTCTAAAAACAAGTCTCTCACCGTTGCCGCCTGCTATAGACCACCCTCTGCCCCCAGCTGTGCTCTGGACACCATATGTGAACTGATTGCCCCCCATCTATCTTCAGAGCTCGTGCTGCTAGGCGACCTAAACTGGAACATGCTTAACACCCCAGCCATCCTACAATCTAAACTTGATGCCCTCAACCTCACACAAATTATCAATGAACCTACCAGGTACCTCCCCAAAGCCTTAAAGACGGGCACCCTCATAGATACAGTGCCTTGCGAAAGTATTCGGCCCCCTTGAACTTTGCAACCTTTTGCCACATTTCAGGCTTCAAACATAAAGATATAAAACTATTTTTTTGTGAAGAATCAACAACAAGTGGGACACAATCATGAAGTGGAACGACATTTATTGGATATTTCAAACTTTTTTAACAAATCAAAAGCTGAAAAATTGGGCGTGCAAAATTATTCAGCCCCTTTACTTTCAGTGCAGCAAACTCTCTCCAGAAGTTCAGTGAGGATCTCTGAATGATCCAATGTTGACCTAAATGGCTAATGAGGATAAATACAATCCACCTGTGTGTAATCAAGTCTCCGTATAAATGCACCTGCACTGTGATAGTCTCAGAGGTCCGTTAAAAGCACAGAGAGCATCATGAAGAACAAGGAACACACCAGGCAGGTCCGAGATACTGTTGTGAAGAAGTTTAAAGCCAGATTTGGATACAAAAAGATTTCCCAAGCTTTAAACATCCCAAGGAGCACTGTGCAAGCGATAATATTGAAATTGAAGGAGTATCAGACCACTGCAAATCTACCAAGACCTGGCCGTCCCTCTAAACTTTCAGCTCATACAAGGAGAAGACTGATCAGAGATGCAGCCAAGAGGCCCATGATCACTCTGGATGAACTGCAGAGATCTACAGATGAGGTGGGAGACTCTGTCCATAGGACAACAATCAGTCGTATATTGCACAAATCTGGCCTTTATGGAAGAGTGGCAAGAAGAAAGCCATTTCTTAAAGATATCCATAAAAAGTGTTGTTTAAAGTTTGCCACAAGCCACCTGGGAGACACACCAAACATGTGGAAGAAGGTGCTCTGGTCAGATGAAACCAAAATTGAACTTTTTGGCAACAATGTAAAACGTTATGTTTGGCATAAAAGCAACACAGCTGAACACACCATCCCCACTGTCAAACATGGTGGTGGCAGCATCATGGTTTGGGCCTGCTTTTCTTCAGCAGGGACAGGGAAGATGGTTAAAATTTATGGGAAGATGGATGGAGCCAAATACAGGACCATTCTGGAAGAAAACCTGATGGAGTCTGCAAAAGACCTGAGACTGGGACGGAGATTTGTCTTCCAACAAGACAATGATCCAAAACATAAAGCAAAATCTACAATGGAATGGTTCAAAAATAAACATATCCAGGTGTTAGAATGGCCAAGTCAAAGTCCAGACCTGAATCCAATCGAGAATCTGTGGAAAGAACTGAAAACTGCTGTTCACAAATGCTCTCCATCCAACCTCACTGAGCTCGAGCTGTTTTGCAAGGAGGAATGGGAAAAAATGTCAGTCTCTCGATGTGCAAAACTGATAGAGACATACCCCAAGCGACTTACAGCTCTAATCGCAGCAAAAGGTGGCGCTACAAAGTATTAACTTAAGGGGGCTGAATAATTTTGCACGCCCAATTTTTCAATTTTTGATTTGTTAAAAAAGTTTGAAATATCCAATAAATGTCGTTCCACTTCATGATTGTGTCCCACTTGTTGTTGATTCTTCACAAAAAAATACAGTTTTATATCTTTATGTTTGAAGCCTGAAATGTGGCAAAAGGTCGCAAAGTTCAAGGGGGCCGAATACTTTCGCAAGGCACTGTATCATCCTAACCAAGATCTCAGCGATCACTGCCTCATTGCCTGCATCCGTAATGGGTCAGCGGTCAAACGACCTCCACTCATCACTGTAAAACGCTCCCTGAAACACTTCAGCGAGCAGGCCTTTCTAATCGACCTGGCCGGGGTATCCTGGAAGGATATTGATCTCATCCCGTCAGTAGAGGATGCCTGGATATTTTTTTTAAATGCCTTCCTAACCATCTTAAATAAACATGCCCCATTCAAGAAATTTAGAACCAGGAACAGATATAGCCCTTGGTTCTCCCCAGACCTGACTGCCCTTATCCAACACAAAAACATCCTATGGCGTTCTGCATTAGCATCGAACAGCCCCCGTGATATGCAGCTGTTCAGGGAAGCTAGAAACCATTATACACAGGCAGTTAGAAAAGCCAAGGCTAGCTTTTTCAAGCAGAAATTTGCTTCCTGCAACACTAACTCAAAAAAGTTCTGGGACACTGTAAAGTCCATGGAGAATAAGAACACCTCCTCCCAGCTGCCCACTGCACTGAAGATAGGAAACACTGTCACCACTGATAAATCCACCATAATTGAGAATTTCAATAAGCATTTTTCTATGGCTGGCCATGCTTTCCACCTGGCTACTCCTACCCCGGTCAACAGCACTGCACCCCCCACAACAACTCGCCCAAGCCTTCCCCATTTCTCCTTCTCCCAAATCTGCTCAGCTGATGTTCTGAATGAGCTGCAAAATATGGACCCCTACAAATAAGCCGGGCTAGACAATCTGGACCCTTTCTTTCTAAAATTATCTGCCAAAATTGTTGCCACCCCTATTACTAGCCTGTTCAACCTCTCTTTCGTGTCGTCTGAGATTCCCAAAGATTGGAAAGCAGCTGCGGTCATCCCCCTCTTCAAAGGGGGTGACACTCTTGACCCAAACTGCTACAGACCTATATCTATCCTACCATGCCTTTCTAAGGTCTTCGAAAGCCAAGTCAACAAACAGATTACCGACCATTTCGAATCTCACCATACCTTCTCTGCTATGCAATCTGGTTTCAGAGCTGGTCATGGGTGCACCTCAGCCACGCTCAAGGTCCTAAATTATATCTTAACCGCCATCGATAAGAAACATTACTGTGCAGCCGTATTCATTGATCTGGCCAAGGCTTTTGACTCTGTCAATCACCACATCCTCATCGGCAGACTCGACAGCCTTGGTTTCTCAAATGATTGCCTCGCCTGGTTCACCAACTACTTCTCTGATAGAGTTCAGTGTGTCAAATCGGAGGGTCTGCTGTCCGGACCTCTGGCAGTCTCTATGGGGGTGCCACAGGGTTCAATTCTTGGACCGACTCTCTTCTCTGTATACATCAATGAGGTCGCTCTTGCTGCTGGTGAGTCTCTGATCCACCTCTACGCAGACGACACCATTCTGTATACTTCTGGCCCTTCTTTGGACACTGTGTTGACAACCCTCCAGGCAAGCTTCAATGCCATACAACTCTCCTTCTGTGGCCTCCAATTGCTCTTAAATACAAGTAAAACTAAATGCATGCTCTTCAACCGATCGCTACCTGTACTTACCCGCCTGTCCAACATTACTACTCTGGACGGCTCTGACTTAGAATACGTGGACAACTACAAATACTTAGGTGTCTGGTTAGATTGTAAACTCTCCTTCCAGACCCATATCAAACATCTCCAATCCAAAGTTAAATCTAGAATTGGCTTCCTATTTCGCAACAAAGCATCCTTCACTCATGCTGCCAAACATACCCTTGTAAAACTGACCATCCTACCAATCCTCGACTTTGGCGATGTCATTTACAAAATAGCCTCCAATACCCTACTCAACAAATTGGATGCAGTCTATCACAGTGCAATCCGTTTTGTCACCAAAGCCCCATATACTACCCACCATTGCGACCTGTACGCTCTCGTTGGCTGGCCCTCGCTTCATACTCGTCGCCAAACCCACTGGCTCCATGTCATCTACAAGACCCTGCTAGGTAAAGTCCCCCCTTATCTCAGCTCGCTGGTCACCATTGCATCTCCCACCTGTAGCACACGCTCCAGCAGGTATATCTCTCTAGTCACCCCCAAAACCAATTCTTTCTTTGGCCGCCTCTCCTTCCAGTTCTCTGCTGCCAATGACTGGAACGAACTACAAAAATCTCTGAAACTGGAAACACTTATCTCCCTCACTAGCTTTAAGCACCAACTGTCAGAGCAGCTCACAGATTACTGCACCTGTACATAGCCCACCTATAATTTAGCCCAAACAACTACCTCTTTCCCTACTGTATTTAATTAATGTATTTATTTTGCTCCTTTGCACCCCATTATTTTAATTTCTACTTTGCACATTCTCCCATTGCAAATCTACCATTCCAGTGTTTTACCTGCTATATTGTATTTACTTTGCCACCATGGCCTTTTTTGCCACCCACACACCCTCCACTGTGGTACCCAACATTTTTGAAGTTCCTTTATTACCTCCCTTCAAGTAAAGGCCACAGCAATACTTTGATCCAAAATTCCTCTCCACCCTTTACAAATTGGACCAGAAAACATCTGTGAAGTGTCGGAGAAGATCTCAAATGACATGACAGAGATGTCCATGTCATTTCACTCAGAAGGCTTTTGATCGATGTCTTCAACCAACCTACAAAAGAAGACCTTACTGCAGATTACTTTTACTGTAATTTTTGATTTAGGACAGGTGGTCAATGGAAGTTCACCAGTCAACATCATACAGTACAGTTCACCCCAGGCACCGTCAATCAATAAACCCTGTTGTGTTTCTCTCACTGTGCCCTGCAGTGCCAATGAACAGTGAGGTGGCTATGAAATTGCCAGCCAACAGGCCTCACTCGTCACATGGGTGCTCGGCTGGGCACAAAACTAATCCCAGATCTACCTGGAACTGCCTATCTGCCAATCACCCAGAGCTGGGCTGCATGGTGAAATGATTTATCTGAGAGATATCACTGAGGTCCTATTACTGACAGAGATATAAGGGATAGAAAAAACCCTTTCAGATAATACTGGAAAAACAGGGAACATATCCCTCTGTTTATATCCATCTCACAGGCTCTTAAAAAACAGGCCGCTGGAGGAATAAAAAGAACACACTTGAAATAAGACTTGAGTTGAACCACACAACAGAAAATGAACCGTCAAAAACAGGACTGGACATGGCTGTGGTACAACCCACAAGCCTTGAGTGGGGAAATGACCTGTTGGGTTAGGAGACACTAACAACCCTCTCCCTTCAGGTCACCATCTCCCGCCATGTCTTGTCAGGTGGATGGGTAAAAAAGATCCATACCTGAGACTGCTACCAGATACCAACTTCCTGTACCCCAAGATACCAAATACCAAAACCCTGTGGGAGCATTGGGAGAGGGAGACAGGCTGCCATTGATGAATAGGGATGTCAGATGTCCACAACGGAGATCTGACCTTTGACTGGCTAAACGACTCACTGGTACTGAATATCAACAGGGTATGTGAAAGACAGGTATTCAGCCTAACAATGTAGTATGACAATTGCCTATGTGTCAAAACCATGTGAGTTTAGAGAAAGTGGTTTAAGGTGTTGTGTGTGTTTCACGTTATTTCATGCAGAATGGGTTAACCGAGGAAAGCTGCTTACATTTAGGTTGATGATTAACACCTGATTCTATCATTGTACCCTTTGATATGATGAACAACGTTAGCCGTTAACGAAGTGTGAAATGAGTTGCTAGAAAAACATCAAGTCGCATGTTTTTTTTTCCTGAACAGTGTAGAAAGCCATTCATTAGATTCATTTTGATGACAAGCACATCAGACTCCCAACTGGAGCCTATCTGTGGAGTGTTATTTCCTGGGTGAAATATAATTGGAATGCTGAGTTTGTGTAATGTGTCTGTTTTAATGGGAGTGAATCAGTCACCCAGCTGCAGATAGAGCCATTCACACTGCTCCACATTTATCATGTGTCTGCAGACCTTATAAACCCATTATAGAATGGACATGTCTATCTGCTGTTCTGCATTGCCACCAGCCTACAGAGGACAGACATAAGATAATACAAGGGTCGGAAGGAGTAGAATGAATGTGAAATGATGAAGATGAGACAAGCATGATCTTCATTGAAAATAAATGGTACATTTCAATTTTTGAATTGTATTATCAGTTTATCTCCTCAATTGACTGAACGGAAATCGAATTTACCTTTACCCTGTGCCGTAGGGATACAGCCGGTGAGGTTTTAGCGACTCTGCTTATTAACTTATAACACGAGTTATAACACGAGTTATAATTATAAGTTGTGACCAAAGTCATCAGTGTGACAAGAGAGATACGGATCGCTGTAGGAGCAGAAGAAGGAAGTCCACTTCAGGCTGATTACATGAAACTGAAGGCTACCGCTAATTAGAGGGAAGGCAGGAGATGGTGATCAACTAAATTAGTCTAGCCAGGAGAGGACTCCTGTGGGAGGGGGACAATTTTTGGCCCAGGTTCGATGGTTTCTTACCTTGAAAGTAGTCTATGGACCAGTAGAGACTGTAATCCATGGTTCAGTTCTTTAAACAGCCATTAAAACTTCAGCTAACTTCAGCTAACCATGTGTGCTTGTGAGCAGGGGTTGTGAGAGAGAGCTTTCAATTTTGTATTGAACACTTACTGTTGAACGCGGAACGAGGGAGAGCTCGGTTTGTTGTTTTGAAAAGTGTATTGGAATGTTTCTTAGTAGCTAGCTAACTTTTTAGTTTGGATCCCGCAACACATTTGGCATCAGTTGCTGGGACGGCTACTCTTTGTCCAGTGATCCTGCAGACCAAGGTCGGGTCTGAGGAGATATTTGACGTAGCAGCTAGCCTAGCTGCTAGCTAGCTGCCTAGCAAGCTGGTGGGGTTTCTTGAGGGCTTGAACGCAGCCCGCGATGTGATTAGCCATCGTGGCTGAGATCGCGGATTGTCCCGGGTTTGTGGCTGTCTAGATCCCTGCTGTTTTTTTTGTTCAATCTTCCCTGTGGCCTGCCCTGTCTGGAACTGCGAGGAGGTACTGCATAATCTACGTTGCTACCATGACAAAGACCAAAGCCGGCGGGAATACCGTTGAGGACAGTGGTGTCTCTCTATCACAGGTGACGGATCTTTTAAATGAACAAAAATAGTTCCACAAGCAGTTGTTACAACAACAAGAAAATAGCTTCAAGTGTTTTGTCCAAATACTGGTAGATTCAGCTAATAAAAGAATGGACGACCTGACCAGAGAGATCCAGGACCTGAAGAACCGTTTGCAGTTCTCCCAGGGTGAGCACGATGAGGTGAAACAGGAGAACGGCAAGGTGACAGAAATCTGTAAGTCATTGAGAGAGGACATCAGTTCTGACATCAGTTCAATCAAGGCGGAACAACATGGTTGTGGACGGAATTACAGAATCCCCGTATGAGACCTGGACGGAGTCTGAGGACAAAGTGAGAGAAATGATCTCTGAGAAATTAAAGATGGACTACCCGTCACGTCCTGGTGTGTTTCACCTGTTCTTGTAATTGTCTCCAACCCCTCCAGGTGTCGCTTATTTTCCCTGGTGTATTTATCCCTGTGTTTCCTGTCTCTGTGCCAGTTCGTCTTGTCTGTTCAAGTCAACCAGCGTGTTTTTCCCGTGCTCCTGCCTTTTCTATTCTCTTTTGCTGTTCCTCCCTTTTTTGACCCTTACCTGTTTCCGGACTCTGTACCCGCCTGCCTGCCCTGACCTCGAGCCTGCCTGCCACTCTGTACCTCCTGGACTCTGAACTGGTTTTGACCTTTTGCCTGTCCACGACCATTCTCTTGCCTACCTTTTTGGAATATAATAAATATCAAAGACTCAAACCATCAGCCTCCCATGTCTGCATCTGGGTCTGGCCCTGTGCCCTTATACTACCAGGTTCAAGGACAAGGTAGCTGTTCTGGAAAGAGCAGCACACACAAACATACACACACTAATTGATTAATGGTCTGCTGAATGTATCTTTTTTTTCTCTTGCTTTGTTTGCTCTTTTCAGTATTATGTCTATCTCTGTTAAGCTACCCAGGAAGGGGCTGAAAATAGCCCATATTATATATGCTGCCTTAGAAATAAGGTTCATGAAATCAATAACTTGCTAACATCTGATAACATTAATATATTAGCCATTTCTGAGACTTAGATAATTAATTTGATGATACAGCAGCAGCAATACAAGGATATAACATCTATAGAAGAGACATAAATGCTTATGGTGGAGGTGTTGCTGTATATATTCAGAGCCATATCCCTGTAATGCTTAAAAAATATATGTGTTATTGAAGTGTTGTGGTTGCAGGTTCACTTGGCACATCTAAAGCCTTTTCTTTTGGGTTCTTGCTATCGGCCACCAAGTGCTAACAGTCAGAATCTAAATAATATGTGTGAAATGCTTGTGCATGTGATGTACTTTCTTGGGGACCTGAATATTGACTGGTTTTCATCAAACTGTCCACTTAAGAGCTTGCTTCTGAAGCTAAGCAGGGTTGGTCCCTAGATGGGAGACCAGATGCTGCTTGAAGTGGTGTTGGAGGGCCGGTAGGAGGCACTCTTTCCTCTGGTCTAAAAAATATTCCAATCCCCCAGGGCAGTGATTGGGGACACTGCTCTGTGTAGGGTGCTGTCTTTCGGATGGGACGTTAAACGGGTGTCCTGACTCTCTGAGGTCATTAAAGATCCCATGGCACTTATCGTAAGAGTAGGGGTGTTAACCATGGTGTCCTGTCTCACTGTAACCAGTGCCTGTAATCTGGTTCAGGTTATTAATCAAACTACCAGGGTGTTTACAAACACAACAGGGACAAGATCATCCACATGTATTGATCCCATTCCCAATACTGAAGCCGGAGAAGAAGGCTGACGTTTTACGTGTCCCCAACCGATTGTGTTTATTTGTGTTGTTTGTACTTATTTTTTAACTTATTTTGTACATAATGTTGCCACTATCGTCTAATATGACCGAAAATAACTTCTGGAGATCAGGACTGAGATTACTCACCACGGACTGGCAGAATCATTTTTTTCCTTTAACGAGTCTGATGAGCCAGACGCGAATGACATACTGCTTTCTCAGGAACAGGCCCAAATCCCCATGATTTGTGTGAAGAGGAGGCAGAGAAAAATGGGCCAGAAGGCGGGCTGCCTTCTGAGAATTCGTAGGCAATCAAATAAACCCTCACTTCCTTCCATTCTGCTAGCAAATGTGAAATCTTGGAGAATAAAATTGATGACCTACGCGTAACATTAAACTACTAATGGGACATTCAAAATTGTAATATCTTATGCTTCACGGAGTCGTGGCTGAACAATGATACTATCAACATACAGCTGGCTGGTTATACGGTGTACCGGCAGGATAAAACAGCGGAGTCTGGTAAGAGAAGGGGCGGCGGACTAGGTGTTTTTGTAAATAACAGCTGTGCACGATATCTAAGGAAGTCACAAGGTTTTGCTTGCCTGAGGTAGAGTATCTCATGATAAGCTGTAGACCACACTTAGAGAGTTTTCATCTGTATTTTTCGTAGCTGTGTAAATACCACCACAGACCGAGGCTGGCTCTAAGACAGCATTAAATGAGCTGTATTTCGACCATAATGTAACAAGAAAACGCACACCCAGAAGCGGTGCTCCTAGTAGCCGGGGACTTTAATGCAGGGAAACTTAAATCCGTTTTACCAAATTTCTATCAACATGTTAAATGTGCAACCAGAGGGGAAAAAAACTCTGGACCACCTTCACTCCACACACAGAGACGCATACAAAGCACTCCCTCACCCTACATTTGGCAAATCTTACCATAATTCTATCCTCCTAATTCCTGTTTCAAGCAAAAATTAAAGCAGGAAGAACCATTGACTAGATAAATAAAAAAAGTGGTCAAATGAAGCAGATGCTAAGCTACAGGACTGTTTTGCTAGCACAGACTGGAATATATTCCGGGATTCCTCTGATGAAATTGAGGGGTATACCACATCAGTCATTGGCGTAATCCATAAGTGCATCAATGACATCGTCCCCACAGTGACCGTACGTACATACCCTAACCAGAATCCATGGATTACAGGCAACATCTGCACTGAGCTAAAGGCTAGAGCTGCCGCTTTCAAGGAGCGGGACTCAAACCCGGAAGTTTATAAGAAATCCTGCAATGCCCTCCGGCAGTGCTTGCAAACCATTACAGACTACAAAGGGAAGCACAGCCGCGAGCTGCCCAGTGACACGAGCCTACCAGACAAGCTAAACTATTTCTATGCTCGCTTCGAGGCAAATAACACTGAAACGTGTACTTATGTAAATGTGTTATTTCAGTTTTTTAATCTCCTGTTTAATCTCCTATTTTTGCTTTGTCATTCTGTGGTATTGTGTGTAGATTGATAATTTAATCGATTTTAAATAAGGCTGTAACCTAACAAGTCAAGGGGTCTGAATACTTTCCGAAGGCACTGAAGATACAGCAGATCTTTTTATTGTTTGGGACACTTTTAAATGTGCCTTTAGAGGTCATGCAATTAAGTAGTCATCTCTTAAACAAAAACAAATTAGGTCAAAAGAGTCCATATTAACAAAGGAAATTGAAGTACTAACAGTAGAGATAGAGAGCAAAAAAAAAAAAAACTGTACCATAGAGGCTCAGAATAAGTTAGAGGAAAAACAAAAGGAAATGGAGGAACTTAATCAAGAAAGATCAAGTGTAATTTATTATAAAAATAAAGCGAACTGGATGGAATATGGGGGAAATGCACAAAATTCTGTTTGAATCTTCAACATAGAAAAGCTACCAAAAACAATTTACTAAAACTTGTTACAAATAACGGAGTCACCCATGATTCATCAAACAATATTTTGGAAGAGGAAGTAAAGTAGTTTATGCATATGTTTTAGTTTCAGTCTCCTCCATCTCCACTAACCCGAACATAATTGTATGGATTTTTTCTATTAATAATGTAAAATGAACAGGTGTACAGAAATACTCATGTGAAGGCCAAATTACAGAGGCCAAATTACAAAGGAAGAGCTTCTTTAGCATGGCGCCGACAGTGATGGTCCCTCGCTTACAGTTCTTAGGAAACTATGCAGCATTTAGTTTTTTTAATGTATTATTTCTTACATTGTTAGCCCAGGAAATCTTAAGTCTTATTACATACAGCCGGGAAGAACTATTGGATATAAGAGCAATGTCAACCGCAAGGCTCTCCAGAGGGTGGTGCGATCTGGACAACGCATTACCGGGGGTAAACTACCTGCCCTCCAGGACACCTACAGCACCGGATTTCAAAGGAAGGCCAAAATGATAATCAAGGACATCAACCACCCAAGCCACTGCCTGTTCACAACGCTACCATCCGGAAGGTGAGGTCAGTACAGGTGCATCAAAGCTGGGGACGAGAGACTGAAAAACAGCTTCTATCTCAAGGCCATCAGACTGCTAAACAGCAATCACTAACTCAGAGAGGTTGCTGCCTACATTGAGGCCCAATCACTGGCCACTTTAATAAATGGATCACTAGTCACTTTATACAATGCACTATAAATAATGCCACTTTTATAATGTTTACATATCTTACATGTACAGTGCCTTGCGAAAGTATTCGGCCCCCTTGAACTTTGCAACCTTTTGCCACATTTCAGGCTTCAAACATAAAGATATAAAACTGTATTTTTTTGTGAAGAATCAACAACAAGTGGGACACAATCATGAAGTGGAACGACATTTATTGGATATTTCAAACTTTTTTAACAAATCAAAAACTGAAAAATTGGGCGTGCAAAATTATTCAGCCCCTTTACTTTCAGTGCAGCAAACTCTCTCCAGAAGTTCAGTGAGGATCTCTGAATGATCCAATGTTGACCTAAATTACCTAAATGACTAACTAACTAAATACAATCCACCTGTGTGTAATCAAGTCTCCGTATGAATGCGCCTGCACTGTGATAGTCTCAGAGGTCCGTTAAACGCGCAGAGAGCATCATGAAGAACAAGGAACACACCAGGCAGGTCCGAGATACTGTTGTGAAGAAGTTTAAAGCCGGATTTGGATACAAAAAGATTTCCCAAGCTTTAAACATCACAAGGATCACTGTGCAAGCGATAATATTGAAATGGAAGGAGTATCAGACCACTGCAAATCTACCAAGACCTGGCCGTCCCTCTAAACTTTCAGCTCGTACAAGGAGAAGACTGATCAGAGATGCAGCCAAGAGGCCCATGATCACTCTGGATGAACTGCAGAGATCTACAGCTGAGGTGGGAGACTCTGTCCATAGGACAACAATCAGTCGTATATTGCACAAATCTGGCCTTTATGGAAGAGTGATTTTTTTGATTTTTGATTTGTTAAAAAAGTTTGAAATATCCAATAAATGTCGTTCCACTTCATGATTGTGTCCCACTTGTTGTTGATTCTTCACAAAAAAATACAGTTTTATATCTTTATGTTTGAAGCCTGAAATGTGGCAAAAGGTTGCAAAGTCAAAGGGGGCCAAATAGTTTTGCAAGGCACTGTATATACTGTATTTTATACCATCTATTGCACCTTCGCTATCGCTCATCCATATACTTACATGTACATATTCTCCTTCACCCTTTTAGATTTGTGTGTATTAGGTAGTTGTTGAGGAATTGTTAGATTACTTGTTAGATGTTACTGTTAGCTATTATTGTTAGATATCACTGCACTGTCGGAACTAGATATACAAGCCTTTTGCTACACTCGCATAAACATCTGCTAACCATGTGTATGTGACCAATAAAATTGTATTTTATTTGACGCAATTAAAGCCTTTGAGTCGGGGAAAACTCCAGGGTTGGATGGCATACCAGCGGAGGTATACCTAACCTTTTTTGATATACACAGAGGACCATTATTAGCATGTTTTAACCATTCCTATATAAATGATTATCAGACACTCAACAATTGATTAATTCATTATTGATTTCATTACTACTGAACCAGGATCCAAGTGTTAAATATAAAGATCCAGTCCATTTAAAGAATTGGAGGCCTCTTACACTTCAGTGTTGTGATGCAAAATGCATAGTGCATGGAATGAAAAAGGTATTGTCGGATATTGTCCATCCTAATCAGACAGGTTTTTTACATGGACGATACATTAGAGATAATACGTATAAGACAAGTACTGGAAACAATAGAACACTATGAAAAATCTGGGAAACCAGGTCTGGTATTCAAAGCTGGCTTTGAAAAGGCTATTGATAAAGTACGACTGGAGTTTCTATATAAATGCCTGGAATATTTCAATTTTGGAGAATCTTTTATAAAATGGGTTAAAGTCATGTATAGTAACCCTAGGTGTAAATCAGTAAATGATGGCTACTTCTCAGAAAGTTTTAAACTGTCAAGCAGAGTAAAACAAGGTTGTCCAATGTCAACATATCTATTTATTATTGCCGTCGAAATGTTAGTCATTAAAATTAGATCCAACAATTATATCCAGGAGTTAGAAATCCAGAGCTTAAAAACGTGTCGTTGTACGCTAATGATTCATGTTTTATTTTAAATTCACAATTAAGATCTCTCCACAGCCTCATAGAGGATCTAGATCCTTGTTCTAACCAAATTATAACCAAATTATAATAAGTGTACAATATTACGTATTGGATCACAAAAAAATACTACTTTTACTTTACTGTGTAGTTTACCAATAAAATGGTCTGATGATGTGGACATACTCGGTTTACATATCCTGAAAGAAAGAAATGATCTCACTCCAATACATTTTTATAGAAAGTTAGCAAAAATAGATAAGATCTTGCTACCATGGAAAGGAAAATACCTGTCTATTTGTGGAAAAATCACTCTAATTAACTCTTTAGTCATATCCAAGTTTACCTATTTGCTTATGGTCTTGCCTAAACCTAGTGACCTGTTTTTTTAATTTTATTTTATGAGCAAAAAATATTCAATTTTATTTGGAATGGCAAGTCAGACAAAATTAAAAGGGCCTATTTATATAATGAATATGAATTCGAAGGGCAGAAATGATTAAATATTAAAGAATTAGACCCTCACTAAAGACGCCAGTCATACAAAAGTTATACTTAAATCCAAACTGGTTCTCTAGCAAATTAGTAAGAATGTCTCACCCCATGTTCAAAAATGGACTTTTCCCCTTTATTCAGATTACAACCTCTCACTTTTGGTTATTTGAAAATTAAATAGTCTCCAAAATATCGCTATTTTTAAAACAAGGGGGAGATCAGCTTTAATATTGCAGATAGATTGTAGCTTTCATCAATATAATTGTTTGCATCACTTCTAATTCCCCATATATATTTTAGCAAATATACATTACCAGTCAAACGTTTGGACACACCTACCAGCACCACCACCATCACTCAGTGTCACAGGACACCATCACCAACTTACCTCAAGTCAGCTTACCCTGTCACTTAGTTAAATTTACCATATATCGAGGTATATTGTGCCAAGAGACCACTTTTTTGGGACAAGCTAGTGTATGTTTTCAAAATGTTATCAAAACTGTAATGTTTACATTCTTTTTTGATTATTTCCAGGCATACTGTCACGACATCCTGAAATACAGTACCAGTCAAGAATTTGGACAAACCTACTCATTCAAGGGTTTTTCTTATTTTATTTTGTACTATTTCTACATTGTAGAATAATAGTGAAGACATCAAAACTATGAAATAACACATGTAGATATCAAAAAAGTGTTAAATCAAAATATATTTTATATTTAAGATTCTTCAAAGTTGCCACCCGTTGCCTTGATGACAGCTTTGCACACTCTTGGCATTCTCTCAACCAGCTTCACGAGGTTGTCACCTAGAATGCATTTCAATTAACAGGTGTGCATTGTTAAAAGTTCATTTGTGGAATTCCTTAATGCGTTTGAGCCAATCAGTTGTGTAGTGACAAGGTAGGGGTGGTATACAGAAGATAGCCCTATTTGGTAAAAGACATAATCCATATTATGGCAAGAAATGCTCAAATAAGCAAATAGAAATGACAGTCCATCACCACTTTAAGACATGAAGGTCAGTAAATCCAGAAAATGTCAAGAACTTTGAAAGTTCCTTCAAGTGCAGTCACAAAAACCATCAAGCGCTATGATGAAACTAGCTCTCATGAGGACCGCCACAGGAAAGGAAGATCCAGAGTTACCTCTGCTGCAGAGGATAGAGCCTCCGAAATCGGCAATTAACTGCACCTCAGATTGAGGCTCAAATAAAACTCTGCTTCACAGAGTTTTAGTAAAAGACACATCTCAACATCAACTGAGGGTCAGGCCTTTATGGCCGAATTGCTGCAAAGAAACCACTACTAAAGGACCTGTCCTTTTGGGTTCAAACCGCAGTGTCTCTGTGAGATGCAGAGTAGGTGAACGGATGATCTCCGCATGTGGAGTTCCCACTGTGAAGAATGGAGGAGGAGGTGTGATGGTGTGGGGGTGCTTTGCTGGTGACGCTGTCTGTGATTTATTTAGAATTCAAGGCACACTTAGCATGGCTACCAGAGCATTCTGCAGCGATACTCCATCTAATCTGGTTTGTGCTTAGTGGGATTATAATTTGTTTTTCAACAGGACAATGACCCAACACACCTCCAGGCGGTTTAAGTGCTATTTGACCAAGAAAGAGAGTGATGGAGTGTTGCATCAGATGATCTGGCCTCCACAATCACCCGACCGCAACCCAATTGAGATGGTTTGGGATGAGTTGGACTGCAGAGTGAAGGAAAAGCAGCCAACACGTGCTCAGGATATGTAGGAACTCCTTCAAGACTGTTTTGAAAGCATTCCAGGTGAAGCTGATTGAGAGAATGCCAAGAGATTGCAAAGCTGTCATCAAGGCAAAGGGTAGCTACTTTGAAGAATCTAAAATCTAAAATATATTTTGATTTGTTTAACACTATATTTGTGTTATTTCCTAGTTTTTATATCTTCACTATTATTCTACAATGTAAAAACTGTAAAAACAATGCAAAAATAAAGAATCATCCTTGAATGAGTAGGTGGGTCCAAACTTTTGATTGGCACTGTGTATATACAGTGGGGCAAAAAAGTATTTAGTCAGCCACCATTTGTGCAAGTTCTCCCACTTAAAAAGATGAGAGAGGCCTGTAATTTTCATCATAGGTACACTTCAACTATGACAGACAAAATGTGAAACAAAAATCCAGAAAATCACATTATTTTGCAAATTATTTGCAAATTATGGTGGAAAATAAGTATTTGGTAATCTACAAACAAGCAAGATTTCTGGCTCTCACAGGCCTGTAAATTCTTCTTTAAGAGGCTCCTCTGTCCTCCACTCGTTACCTGTATTAATGGCACCTGTTTGAACTTGTTATCAGTATAAAAGACACCTGTCCACAACCTCAAATCCTGCAGTGCCAGACGTGTCACCCTGCTTAAGGCAGTACATGTCCAGGCCCGTCTGAAGTTTGCTAGAGAGCATTTGGATGATCCAGAAGAAGATTGGGAGAATGTCATATGCTCAGATGAAACCAAAATATAACTTTTTGGTAAAAACTCAACTCGTCATGTTTGGAGGACAAAGAATGCTGAGTTGCATACAAAGAACACCATACCTACTGTGAAGCATGGGGGTGGAAACATCATGCTTTGGGGCTGTTTTTCTGCAAAGGGACCAGGACGACTGATCCGTGTAAAGGAAAGAATGAATGGGGCCTTGTATCGTGAGATTTTGAGTGAAAACCTCCTTCCATCAGCAAGGGCATTGAATATGAAATGTGGCTGGGTCTTTCAGCATGACAATGATCCCAATCACACCGCCCGGGAAACGAAGGAGTGGCTTCTTAAGAAGCATTTCAAGGTCCTGGAGTGGCCTAGCCAGTCTCCAGATCTCAACCCCATAGAAAATCTTTGGAGGGAGTTGAAAGTCCATGTTGCCCAGCAACAGCCCCAAAACATCACTGCTCTAGAGGAGATCTGCATGGAGGAATGGGCCAAAATACCAGCAACAGTGTGTGAAAACCTTGTGAAGACTTACAGAAAACAGTTGACCTCTGTCATTGCCAACAAAGGGTATATAACAAAGTATTGAGTTAAACTTTTGTTATTGACCAAATACTTATTTTCCACCATAGTTTGCGAATAAATTCATTAAAAATCCTACAATGTGATTTTCTGGATTTATTTTCACATTTTGTCTGTCATAGTTGAAGTGTACCTATGATGAAAATCACAGGCATCTCTCATCTTTTTAAGTGGGAGAACTTCCACAATTGGTGGCTGACTAAATACTTTTTTGCCCCACTGTATATATATATACACTGTATATATATATACAGTGGGGAGAACAAGCATGTAGAGGTCTGTAATTTTTATCATAGGTCTCCAGACCTGAACCCAATAGAAAATCTTTGGAGGGAGCTGAAAGTCCGTATTGCCCAGCGACAGCCCCGAAACCTGAAGGATCTGGAGAAGGTCTGTATGGAGGAGTGGGCCGAAATCCCTGCTGCAGTGTGTGCAAACCTGGTCAAGAACTACAGCAAAGGTATGATCTCTGTATCTGCAAACAAAGGTTTCTGTACCAAATATTAAGTTCTGCTTTTCTGATGTATCAAATACTTATGTCATGCAATAACATGCAAATTAATTACTTAAAAATCATACAATTTGATTTTCATGATTTTTGTTTTAGATTCCGTCTCTCACAGTTGAAGTGTACCTATGATAAAAATGACAGACCTTTACATGCTTTGTAAGTAGGAAAACCTGCAAAATCGGCAGTGTATCAAATACTTGTTCTCCCCACTATATATACACACTACCGTTCAAAAGTTTGGGGTCACCTAGAAATGTCCTTGTTTTTGAAAGAAAAGCTATTTTTTTGCCCATTAAAATAACAACAAATTGATCAGAAATACAGTGTAGACACTGTTAATGTTGTAAATGACTATTGTAGCTGGAATTTTTTAATGGAATGTCTACATAGGCGAACAGAGGCCCAATATCAGCAACTATCACTCCTGTGTTCCAACGGCATGTTGTGTTAGCTAATCCAAGTTTATAATTTTAAAGGCTAATTGATCATTAGAAAACCCTTTTACAATTACGTTAGCACGGCTGAAAACTGCTGTTCTGATTAAAGAAGCAATTAAACGGGCCTTCATTAGACTAGTTGAGTATCTGGAGCATCAGCATTTGTGGGTTCGAATACAGGCTCAAAATGGCCAGAAACACAGAACTTTCTTCTGAAACTGTAATTCATGGTTCAGTTTTCTTTAAAAAAACGACTAACTTTAGCCAACTCTAGCTAAAAATCTATGGAAGTGATGGGGGCATGTAAGCATGTTTCGAAAATGTATGTTAAAATCACCTAAAATCAACTCCATATTTGGTTTGATGTTACTTAAAGGTGATTTGGCAATAAAAACAACAGCATGCTCACATGCCCCCATCACGTCCATAGATTTTAGCTAGAGTTGGCAAAAGTTAGTAATGTTTTTTTAATGAAAACTGAACCATGAATTACAGTTTCTCCTGGCCATAGATTACTTTCAGGGTGAGGAACCATCTAACTTCAAGTTGGAAAATAGTGAATTACTCCTTTAAGAGACCAACTGTGAGATTAAGACTGTGTCTGGTCCCTCAGCTGGTTGGGCTGGCACACCTCCATGCCTGTCTCTGACTCTGCATTGTCAGCACAACAGCTAGCGAGAGACGCAGATGCTTGCCCGACTTACACACAATTTATTGCCCACAGCAAATTGGAACACGTCTCAGGTGCTTTAAGCATGCAACGCACCTGTTCTTCTCCACCTTTGCCGTAAACAACTCAATGCAGATAGCACGGGGGGAGAGAAAGAGGAGATTGATTTAGAGGGAATAAAAAGATGGAGAGAGAGAGATAAACATGGAGGGGAAGGAGGCGAGGCAGGCAGTCAGTGTCTGCGACTGAGGTGTGTTGTCACTCTATGTTGAAGTTCCCAGTGAACACAGATCTAGAATCAGAGTACCCTCCCAACAATCCTAACATGAACCACAAACAGCTGACTTCAGATCAGATCATATGCGACAACTCCATTACACCTTAGTGGATGAAGGAGGTGACAGGCTGTAGACAAGGTTTGTGCTGCATAATGACAACAGCAGTCTGTTTGTGTGTGTGTGTGTGGGGGGGGGGGGGGGGGTCAGGGGCCTTGGAAGGTGGCAGAACGCTGTCCAGACCAATTATTCGTTTTCTGGAGCCGCCAGACACCACTCTATCCTGCTTAACACACTCACACACATCCTCATAACTCAACTACACAGAAGCGAGATGGAGGGAAGAGAGAGAGAGGAGGGGGGATAGAAAATGAGAAGAAAATAAAGAGAGCTAAAGAGTGAAAGAAGGGAAGACAAGAAAGAGAGGCAAGACAAATAAGAGAGATAGGAATGGAGGGACACTGTATCAGGATACTTGGCTAGGCCACATTGTGACAACAGAGGGCTGGCGGGATGATTGCATTATGAGCCCTGCATCTACCCTCAATCATTATTCATATTCAGATATACATTGATGTTTATGTTATTTTACTGTAGTGATGCTTATGTTATTGTACTGTAACAATAGCGCCGGAGAAGAAGTCGTGTCCCCAACCGATTGTGTTTTTGTTTGTTTATTTGCATTGCTTGTCATTTATTTTTTTACGTATTTTGTATATAATATTGTCGCTACCATCTACTATGGTAGCGACATATAATATTGTAATATTACATATAATATATATATAATATTGTCGATACTATGACCGAAAAGAACTTCTGGACATCAGGACTGTGATTACTCACCACGGACTCGCAGAATCCTTTTTTTCCTTTAACGAGTCTGACGATCCCGACGCAAATGATATACTACTTTCTCAGGAACAGGCACAGATCCCCATGATTTGCGTGAAGAGGAGGCGGATAAAAAGGAGCCAGAGGGCGAGCTGCCTTCTGATAATTTGTAGGCAATCAAATAAACCCCCACTTCCATTCAATCTGCTAGCAAACGTGCAATCTTTGGAGAATAAAATCGATGACTTACGCAGAACTTTAAACTACCAACAGGACATTCAAAACTGTAATATCTTATGCTTCATGGAGTCGTGGCTGAACGCAGACAATATCAACATACAGCTGGCTGGTTATACGGTGTACCGGCAGGATAGAACAGCGGCGTCTGGTAGGAGTAGGGGCGGCAGACTATGTGTTTTTGTAAATAACAGCTGGTGCAAGATATCTAAGGAAGTCTCGAGCTATTTCTCGCCTGAGTTAGAGTATCTCATGATAAGCTGTAGACCACACTATCTACATAGAGAGTCTTCATCTGTATTTTTCGTAGCTGTTTACATACAACCACAGACTGAGGCTGGCTCTAAGACAGCATTAAATTAGCTGTATGCCGCCACAAGCAAACATGAAAACACTCACCCAGAGGCGGTGCTCCTAGTAGCCAGGGACTTTAATGCAGGGGAACTTAAATCCGTTTTACCAAATTTCTATCAGCATGTTAAATGTACAACCAGAGGGGAAAAAAACTCTGGACCACCTTTACTCCACACACAGAGATGCATACAAAGCACTCCCTCGCCCTCCATTTGGCAAATCTGACCATAATTCTTTCCTCCTGATTTCTTCTTACAAGCAAAAATTAAAGCAGGAAGCACCATTGACTAGATCAATAGAAAAGTGATCAGATGAAGCAGATGCTAAACTACAGGACTGTTTTGCTAGCACAGACTGAAATATGTTCCGGGATTCCTCTGATGGCATTGAGGAGTACACCACATCAATCATTGGCTTCATCAATAAGTGCATCGATGACGTCGTTCCCACAGTGACTGTACGTACTGTACATACCCTAACCAGAATCCATGGTTTACAGGCAAAATCCGCACTGAGCTAAAGGCTAGAGCTGCCACTTTCAAGAAGCGTGACTCTAACCCGGAAGTTTATATCGAATCGTACTGCACCGGCTATGACGCTCTTTGGATGTGGCAGGGCTTGCAAACCATTACAGACTACAAAGGGAAGCACAGTCGAGAGCTGCCCAGTGACACGAACCTACCAGGCAAGCTAAACTACTTCTATGCTCGCTTCGAGGAAAATAACACTGAAACATGCATGAGAACACCAGCTGTTCCGGAAGACTGTGTGTTCACACTCTCCGCAGCCGATGTGAGTAAGACCTTTAAACTGGTCAACATTCATAAGGCCACAGAGCCAGATGGATTACCAGGACGTGTACTGCGAGAATGCGCTGACCAACTGGCAAGTGTCTTCACTGACATTTACAACCTCTCCCTGTCCAAGTTTGTAATACCAACATGTCATAGTCCCTGTGCCCAAGAACACTAAGGTAACCTGCCTAAATGACTACCGACCTGTAGCACACTGTAGCCATGAAGTGCTTTAAAAGGCTGGTCATGGCTCACATCAACACCATTATCCCAGAAACCCTAGACCCACTCCAATGTGCATACCGCCCTAACAGATCCACAGATGATGCAATCTCTATTACACTCCACACTGCCCTTTCCCACCTGTACAAAAGGAACACCTATGTGAGAATGCTATTCATTGACCTGGCCGTGTGGTGCCAGGACAACAACCTCTCCCTCAACGTGATCAAGACAAAGGAGATGATTGTGGACTACAGGAAAAAGAGGACCGAGCACGCCCTCATTCTCATCAACGGGGCTGCAGTGGTGCAGGTTGAGAGCTTCAAGGTCTTTGGTGTCCACATCACCAACAAACTAACATGGTCCAGGCACACCAAGAGAGTCATGAAGAGGGCACGACAAAACCTATTCCCCCTCAGGAGACTGAAAAGATTTGGCATGGTTTCTCAGATCCTCAAAAGGTTCTACAGCTGCACCATCGAGAGCATCCTGACTGGTTGCATCACTGCCTGGTATGGCAACTGCTTGGCCTCTGACCGCAAGGCACTACAGAGGGTAGTGTGAACGTTTCATACATCACTGGGGCCAAGCTTCCTGCCATCCAGGGCCTCTATACCAGGTGGTGTCAGATGAAGGCCCTAAAAATTGCCACTCTAGTCATAGACTGTTCTCTCTGCTACTGCACGGCAAGCGGTACCGGAGTGCCAAGCCAGAAGACTCCTGAACATCTACTCAAATGGCTACCCAGACTATTCGCATACCCCCCCTTCCCCACTCCCCCTCTTTTACACCGCTGCTACTCTCTGTTGTTATCATCTATGCATAGTCACTTTAATAACTTTACCTTCAGGTACATATTACCTCAACTAACCGGTGCCCCTGCACATCGACTCTGTACCGGTACCCCCCTGTATATAGTCTCGCTACTGTTATTTTACTGCTGGTCTTTAATTACTTGTTACTTTTATTTCTTAACCTTATCCGTATTTTCTTAAACTGCATTGCTGGTTAGCGGCTCGCAAGTAAGCATTTCACTATAAGGTGTTGTATTTGGCGCATGTGACTAATAACGTTTGATTTGATTTGATATTACAGTAGGTGCATGCAAGACAGCACACAAAACAGAATAGCAATGAGGCCAATACAGCCTGAAATTAAGACTAATCAAAAACAACATGCAGAAAATAAGATCCCCTAGAGGACTTATAAAAGAGTAGCAGAAATGTATTTTCTATAAAGCTCTACTGAAGACAGGCAGCAGAAGTGTGATGCTTTGAGCTGTACAGATACTATTTGTGATGTGAGGGAACACTTTAGTTCAAACAATTCAGGAGAAAAAAAATAAGTGAGCACTGGTTAGTAGAACAAACGCATTTAGAGGAACGGCACTCAAGTCCTTTAGCAAGAGCGAGGGGAAGTCGGGAAGAAATTAAACGTCGCACTTCAAGGACGGAGACAATGGGAAATAGTCTTGTAGGTGTTTGAAAAAAAGACAAAACAAGGATGGAAGGGCCTTTTGCTGTGATCGGCATTTTTGGAGCACTCTGTGGACTACATCCCTTTTCGTAGTGATTACTGTTTATCACTATGAGGCGGCAGGGTAGCCTAGTGGTTAGACCGTCGGATTAGTAACCGGAAGGTTGCAAGTTCAAGTCCCCGAGCTGACATGGTACAAATCTGTCGCTCTGCCCCTGAACAGGCAGTTAACCTACTTGTTCCTAGGCCGCATTGAAAATAAGAATTTGTTCTTTAACTGACTTGCTTAGTTAAATAAAGGTAAAAAAAGAGGGGTGTGGGTTGACTGCCTAGGTCACAGTTCTGACAAGATGACATTTAGAGATTATGCAAGTAATACAAGAGACAGGGAGGAAATTAGATCATATTTAACTACTGTTTAATAGCCAGGCCCTTGAAGTGGATTATGAAATAGAACAGGGATGATTAGACTCAATCATATCAAATTAAACTTTATTTGTCACATGCGTTGAATAGAACAAGTGTAGACCTTACTTACAAGCCCTTAACCAGTGCAGTTCAAGAAGAGTTAAGAAAATATTTACCAAAAAGTAAAAAATAATAAAAAGTTAACACAATAAAATAGCAATAGCGAGGCTATATACAGGGGGTATTATTATACGGGGGGGGGGGGGGGGGGGTTAATGTAAATAGTCCGGTGGCCATTTGATAAATTGTCCAGAAGTCTTATGGCTTGAGGGTAGAAGCTGTTAAGGAGCCTTTTGGTCATAAACGTGGCGTTCCAGTACCACTTGCCGTGCGGTAGCAGAGAAAACAGTCTATGAATTGGGTGACTAGAGTCTCTGACAATTTTATGAGCTTTCCTCTGACACCGCCTATTGTATAGGTCGTGGATGGCACGAAGCTTCGCCCCAGTGATGAACTGTGCCGTACGCACTACCCTCTGTAGTGTCTAAGGGTTAGAGCAGTTGAGCAGTTGCCATAACAGGCGGTGATGCAACCGGTCAGGATGCTCTCGATGGTGCAGCTGTAGAGCTTTATAAGGATCTGGGGACCTGTGCCAAATCTTTTCAAATCTTTTCCTGGGGGGGAGGAGGTTTTGTCGTGCCCTCTCCACGACTGTCTTGGTGTGTTTGGACCATGATAGTTCGTTGGTGATGTGGACACTAAGGAACTACGAATAGCCATACTAATAAAGATAATGGAGGTCTTAATTGAATTAAAGAGCAATGGTTTTTCTTGACAAGCACAGGGATAAACAATTAATTACACTCCATTGTAGTGTCTATAATACATTGAGTGTACAAAACATTAAGGACACCTGCTCTTTCCATGACATAGTTTGACCATGTGAATTCAGGTGAAAGCTACAATCCCTTATTGATGTCACTAGTTAAATCCACATCAATCAGTGTAGATGAAGGGGAGGAGATAGGTTAAAGAAAGATTTTTAAGCCGTGAGACGATTCAAAATCAAATCAAATCAAATTGTATTGGTCACATACACATATTTAGCAGATGTTATTGCAGGTGTAGCGAAATGCTTGTGTTCCTAGCTCCAACAGTGCAATAATATCTAACAATTCACAACAATACACAAATATAAAAATAAAATAATGGAATAAATATCTAAATATTAGGACAAGCAATGTCGGAGTGGCATTGACTAAAATACAGTAGAATAGAGTACAGTATATACATATGAGATGAGTAAAGCAGTATGTAAACATTCTTAAAGTGACTAGTGTTCCATTATTAAAGTGACCAGTGATTCCGTGTCTATGTATATATGGCAGCAGCCTCTCAGGTAAGGGGTTGAGCAGCCGAGTGGTAGCTGGCTAGTGATGGCTGTTTAAACCTCTTAGTGATCCCTTAACGCGCCAATCCCGTTAACGGGACAGATTTGACAACATCCGGTGAAATTGCAGAGCGCCAAATCCAATCTACAGAAATATCAACATTCAACATTCACGAAAATATAAATGTAATACATCAAAACTTAACTTCTTGTTAATCTTGAAAATCATTTTTCAACCAGGCAGGTGCGACACAAAAGTCAGAAATAACGATAAAATAAATGCCTTACATTTGAAGATCTTCTTTTTGCAATCCCAAATGTCTCAGTGACACAATGAATGGTCGTTTTGTTTGATAAATTCCTTCTTTATATCCCCAAAATGTCAATTTATTTGGCGCGTTTGATTCAGAAATACACCGGTTCCAACTCGCCCAACATGACTACACATTATCTAATAAATTACCTGTAAACTTGGTCTAAACATTTCAAAAAACATTCCTAATCCAACCTCAGGTATCCTAAAATGTAAATAATCAATCAAATTTAAGATGGGATAATCTGTTTCCAATACCGAAGAAAAATAACACGGAGCGCGATCCTGTTCACGCGCAACAAAAGACTAGGGACCTTCAGGATGACACGTACAAAGAACAGCACTACTTCTTCATTTCTCAAAAGAAAAACATTGACCAAGTTCTAACGACTGTTGACATCTAGTGGAAGCCATAGGAACTGCAACCAGGTTCCTCTTAAATAGTGTTTCCCATAGAAACCCATTGGAAAATCCTATGACCTCAATTTTTTCCCCCCTAGATGGTTTGTCCTAGGGGTTTCGCCTGCCAAATCAGTTCTGATATACTCACAGACATTATTTTAACAGTTTTAGAAACTTTAGAGGGTTTTCTACCAATTATATGCAAATCCTAGCTTCTGGGCCTGAGTGACAGGCAGTTTACTTTGGGCACGCTTTTCATCCGGACGTCAAAATACTGCCCCCTAGCCTTAAGAAGTTTTAACAGTCTGATGGCCTTGAGATAGAAGCTGTTTTTCAGTCTCTCGGTCCCAACTTTGATGCACCTGTACTGGCCTCACCTTCTGGATGATAGCGGGGTGAACAGGGCGTGGCTCGGGTGGTTGATGTCCTTGATGATCTTTTTGGCCTACCTGTGACATTGGGTGCTGAAGGTGTCCTGGAGGGCAGGCAGTGTACCCCCGGTGATGCATTGGGCAGACCGTACCAGAGCCCTGCGGTTGCGGGCAGTGCATTTGCTGTACCAGGCGGTGAAACAGCCTGACAGGATGCTCTCGATTGTGCATCTGTAAAAGATTCTGCGGGTCTTAGGGGCCAAGCCAAATTTCTTCAGCCTCATGAAATGGAAGAGGTGATGTTGTGCCTTCTTCAACACACTGTCTGTGTGGGTTGACTATTTCAGATCGTCAGTGATGTGTACACCGAGGAACTTTAAGCTTTCCACCTCTTCCACTGCGGCTCCGTCGATGTGGATAGGGGCGTGCTCCCTCTGCTGTCTCCTGAAGTCCACAATCAGCTCCTTTGTTTTGTTGATGTTTCGGCAGAGGATATTTTCCTGGCACCACTCCTCCCTGTAGACTGTCTCGTCATTGTTGGTAATCAGGCCTACTACTGTTGTGTTGTTTGCAAACTTGATGATTGAGTTGGAGGCGTGCGTGTCCACACAGACGTGGGTGAACAGGGAGTACAGGAGTGGGCTGAGCACGCACCCTTGTGGGGCCCCTGTGTTGAGGATCAGCGAAGTGGAGGTGTTGTTTCCTACCTTCACCACCTGGGGGCGGCCCGTCAAAGTCCAGGACCCAGTTGCACAGGGTGGGGTTCAGACCCAGGGTCCCGAGCTTAATGATGAGCTTGGAGGGTACTATGGTGTTGAAGGCTGAGCTATAGTCAATGAACAGCATTCTGACGTATGTATTGATCTTGTCCAGGCTGGGATAGGGCAGTGGGCAGTGTGATGGCAATTGCATCATCTGTGGATCTATTGGGATGGTGAGCAAATTGAAGGGGGCCTAGGGTGTCAGGTAACATGGAGGTGATATGATCCTTAGCTAGTCTCTCAAAGCACTTCATGATGACAGAAGTGAGTGCTTCGGGGCGATAGTCATTTAGTTCAGTTACCTTTGCTTTCTTGGGTACAGGAACAATGGTGGACATCTTGAAGCAAGTGGGGACAGCAGACTGTGATAAGGAGAAATTGAATTTGTCCGTAAACACTCCAGCCAGCTGGTCTGCGCATACTCTGAGGATGCAGCTAGGGATGCCATCTCGGCCGGGAGCATTGCGAGGGTTAACGCGCTTAAATGTCTTACTCACGTCAGCCACAGAGAACCAGAGCCCACAGTCCTTGGGAACGGGCCGCATCGGTGGCACTGTGTTATCCTCAAAATGGGAGAAGAAGGTGTTTAGTTTGTCTCGGCGCAAAACGTTGGTGACCGCGACGTGGCTGGTTTTCCCTTTTTAATCAGTGATTGTCTCTATCAATCAATCAATCAAATTTATTTTATATAGCCCTTCGTACATCAGCTGATATCTCAAAGTGCTGTACAGAAACCCAGCCTAAAACCCCAAACAGCAAGCAATGCAGGTGAAGAAGCACGGTGGCTAGGAAAAACTCCCTAGAAAGGCCAAAACCTAGGAAGAAACCTAGAGAGGAACCAGGCTATGTGGGGTCTCTAGACCCTGCCACATGCGTTTCGTGTCTGAGCCATTGAAATGTGACTCAAATTTGTCTCTGTACTGACATTTTTCCTGGTTGATTGCCTTATGGAGGGAATAGCTACACTGTTTGCATTGGATTGTGTATGTGTGCCATTCAGAGGTGGAATGGGCAAGACAAAATATTTGGTATGGTAGTGTATGGTAGTATGTTGTACCGGTTTGTGTCAAGAACTGCAACGCTGCTGGGTTTTTTATGCTCAACAGTTTCCCAGGTGGATCAAGAATGGTCCACCACCCAAAGGACATCCAGCCAACTTGACATAACTGTGAGAAGCATTTGAGTCAACATGGGCCAGCATCCTTGTGGAATGCTTTCGACACCTTGTAGAGTCCATGCCCTGACAAATTGAGGCTGTTCTGAGGGCAAAAGGGGAGGGTGGTTGCAACTCAATATTAGAAAGGTGTTCTTAATGTTTTGTACACTCAGTGTATATTATAACAGGTTTGGCTAAACAGGTGGTTTTCCCACGCAGTTACTCAAGACTAGGTTAACTAATGACAGCGGGTCGAACAACTATGACTGTTTCAGAGCTGTAATGGATAAAAAGTCAGGGGACTCTAGTGCAGCCACTAATGTGTGAGAGCCATAATGGCAGCGAGCCACTCCAGCTGAAATGTATGTGCTGTCACACCCAGAATGGATAACAGAGAGGTCCCTGTGAGCTCTCTCCTGAAAAAAGGCCTCACCTCGAGTCCCTCGGGGACCGTTCCACACTGCGCCACGCTCAAGGAGGGATTATCGACACCATCACGCATAAGCACACATCTTAACCACTCCCTTCATCTCTCTCCCTTCCTCTCTCCATCTCTCCCTCCCCCTATTTTTTTTGTCTCTCTTTCGACCTTCTCTTTATTTATTCCCTCTCTCTTTCTTCATATCCCTTACCCTATTTCTAAATCTCTCTCCCTCTCTCCTGCTCTCTGGCAGCAGAGCTGACTATAGTGCTGGCTGCCAGGGAGCATGTTCTTAACTGACTTGCATAGTTAAATAAAGGTTAAATAAATAAATAAAACATGTACAGTGACTTCAGAAAGTACCCATAAACATTGACTTATTACACATTTTGTTGTATAATGGCCTGAATTTTTATTTTTTATTTTCTCTCAACCATCTTCACACCATACCACAAGGTGAAAACATGTTTGTAGAAATTTTAACAAATTATTTGAAAATGAAATACAGAAATATCTTCTTTACATAAGTATTCACACCCAAGAGCCAATACTTTGTAGAAGCACCTTTGATGGCGATTACAGCTTTGGGTGTGTCTGTATTAGCTTTGCACATCTGGATTTGGGCATTTTCTCCCATTCCTCCTTGCAGATTTTCTCAAGCTCTGTTAAGTTAGATGGGGAGTGGCGTTGAACAGCAATCTTCAAGTCTTTCCACAGATTTTCAATGGGATTCAAGTCTGTGCTTTGGCTGGGCCACTCAAGGACTTTCACATTCTTGTGCTAAAGCCATTCCAGTGTTGCTTTGGCTGTACTTTATGCTTGGGATCATTGTCCCGTTGGAAAAAAAACCTTTGCCCCAGTATGAGGTCGTTTCAACTCTGAAGCAGGTTCTCATCAAGGATTTCCTTACATATTGCTCTATTTATTGTTCTCACGTGTCTTTTTTGCAAACTCCAGGCGTGCTGTCATGTGATGTTTTTTTCAGGAGTGGTTTCCGTCTGAACACTCTCCCATAATGCCAAGATTGGTGAAGTGCTGTAGAGAAGTCTGTCCTTCTGGCAGGTTCTCCCATCTCAACCAAGGAGTTCTGTCAGAGTGGTCATTGGGTTCTTGGTCACCTCCCTGACCAAGGTCCTTCTTGCCAGGTTGCTCAGTTTGGTTGGACAGCCAGCTCTAGGCAGAGTCTGGGTAGTTTCATATATTTTATTTCTCCCAATGACGGAGACCTCTGTGCTCTTGGAAACTTTTAACACTCTAGAAATTGTTATATACCTTTCCCCAGATACACCACATGACCAAAGGTATGTGGACAACTACTCGTCAAAAATCTTATTTCAAAATCATGGCCATTAATATGGAATTGGTCCCCCTCTTGCTGCTATAAAAGCCTCCACTGTTCTGTGAAGGCTTTCCACTAGATGTTGGAACATTGCTGTGGGGACTTGCTTCCATCCAGCCACAAGAGCCTTAGTGAGGTCGAGTACTGATGTTGGGCGATAAGCCTGGGTTGCAGTCGACGTTCCAATTCATCCCAAAGGTGTGTTCAAAGGGGCTGAGGTCAGGGCTCTGTACAGGCCAGTCAAGTTCTTCAAAACTGATCTGGACAAAATATTTCTGTATGGACCTCGCTTTGTGCACAGGGTCATTGTCACGCTGAAACAGGAAAGGGCCTTCCCCAAACTGTTGCCACAAAGTTGAAAGCACAGAATCGTGATCTTAGGCTTGTGTGCAGTTGCTCGGCCATGGAAACCCATTTCATGAAGCTCCCGATGAACAGTTATTGTGTTAACGTTGCTTCCAGAGGCAGTTTGGAAGTCAGTAGTGTGTGCTACCAAAGACGGATGATTTTGACGCGCTATGCACTTCAGCACTCAGCGGTTCCGTTCTGTGAGCTTGTGTGGCCCACCACTTCGCGGCTGAGCCGTTGTTGCTCCTAGATGTTTCCACTTCACAACAACAGCACTTATAATTCACCGGGGCAGCTCTAGCATTGACTTGTTGGAAAGGTGGCATCTTATGACGGTGTCACATTGAAAGTCACTGAGCTCTTCAGTAAGGCCATTCGAATGACCTCTTCGGATGTCATTCGAAAACATAATGTTAACTTTCACTGCTATGCGGATGACACACAACTGTACATTTCAATGAAACATGGTGAAGCCCCAAAATTGCCCTCGCTAGAAGCCTGTGTTTCAGACATAAGGAAGTGGATGGCTGCAAACTTTCTACTTTTAAACTCGGACAAAACAGAGATGCTTGTTCTAGGTCCCTAGAAACAAAGAGATCTTCTGTTGAATCTGACAATTAATCTTGATGGTTGTACAGTCGTCTCAAATAAAAATGTGAAGGACCTCGGCGTTACTCTGGACCCTGATCTCTCTTTTGACGAACATATCAAGACTGTTTCAAGGTCAGCTTTTTTCCATCTACGTAACATTGCAAAAATCAGAAACTTTCTGTCCAAAAATGATGCAGAAAAATGTATCCATGCTTTTGTTACTTCTAGGTTAGACTACTGCAGTGCTCTACTTTCCGGCTACCCGGATAAAGCACTAAATAAACTTCAGTTAGTGCTAAATACGGCTGCTAGAATCCTGACTAGAACCCAAAAATGTGATCATATTACTCCAGTGCTAGCCTCCCTACACTGGCTTCCTGTTAAGGCAAGGGCTGATTTCAAGGTTTTACTGCTAACCTACAAAGCATTACATGGGCTTGCTCCTACCTATCTTTCCGATTTGGTCCTGCCGTACATACCTACACGTACGCTACGGTCACAAGACGCAGGCCTCCTAATTGTCCCTAGAATTTCTAAGCAAACAGCTGGAGGCAGGGCTTTCTCCTATAGAGCTCCATTTTAATGGAATGGTCTGCCTACCCATGTGAGAGATGCAGACTCGGTCTCAACCTTTAAGTCTTCACTGAAGACTCATCTCTTCAGTGGGTCATATGATTGAGTGTAGTCTGGCCCAGGAGTGTGAAGGTGATAGGAGAGGCACTGGAGCAACGAACCGCCCTTGCTGTCTCTGCCTGGCCGGTTCCCCTTTCTCCACTGGGATTCTCTGCCTCTAACCCTTTTACAGGGGCTGAGTCACTAGCTTACTGGTGCTCTCTCATGCCGTCCCTAGGAGGGGTGCGTAACTTGAGTGAGTTGAGTCACTGACGTGATCTTCCTGTCTGGGTTGGCGCCCCCCCCTTGGGTTGTGCCTTGGCAGAGATCTTTGTGGGCTATACTCTGCATTGTCTCAGGATGGTAAGTTGGTGGTTGAAGATATCCCTCTAGTGGTTTGGGGGCTGTGCTTTGGCAAAGTGGGTGGGGTTATATCCTTCCCGTTTGGGGCCACAGTGTCTCCTGACCCCCTCCTGTCTCAGCCTCCAGTATTTATGCTGCAGTAGTTTATGTATTGGGGGGCTAGGGTCAGTTTGTTATATCTGGAGTACTTCTCCTGTCTTATCCGGTGATTTGTGTGAATTTAAGCATGCTCTCTATAATTCTCCCTCTCTTTCTCTCTTTCTTTCTCTCTCTCGGAGGACCTGAACCCTAGGACCACGCCTCAGGACAACCTGGCATGATGACTCCTTGCTGTCCCCAGTCCACCTGGCCGTGCTGCTGCTCCAGTTTCAACTGTTCTGCCTGCGGCTATGGAACCCTGACCTGTTCACCGGACGTGCTAACTGTCCCACACCTGCTGTTTTCCACTCTCTAGAGACAGCAGGAGTGGTAGAGATACTCTTAATGATCGGCTATGTAAAGCCAACTGACATTTACTCTGACTTGCTGCACCCTCGACAACTACTGTGATTATTATTATTTAACCATGCTGGTCATTTATGAACACTTGAACATCTTGGCCATGTTCTGTTATAATCTCTACCCGGCACAGCCAGAAGAGGACTGGCCACCCCTCATAGACTGGTTCCTCTCTAGGTTTCTTCCTAGGTTTTGGCCTTTCTATGGAGTTTTTCCTAGCCACCGTGCTTCTACACCTGCATTGCATGCTGTTTGGGGTTTTAGGCTGGGTTTCTGTACAGCACTTTGAGATATCAGCGGATGTAACAAGGGCTATATAAATAAATGTTATTTTATTTGATTCTACCTCCAATGTTTGTCTATTGAGATTGCATGACTGTGTGCTCAATTTTAAATACCTGTCAGCAACAGGTATGGCTGACATTGACAAATCCACTAATTTGAAGGTATGTCCATATACTTTCGTATATATATAGTGTGTATGCCTCATCACAATTCTATCTCAGAGATCTACGGACAGTTCCTTGGACTTGATGGTATAGTTTCTGCACTGTCAACTGTGGGACCGTATATAGACAGGTGTGTTTATTTCTAAATCATGTCCAAACAATTGAATTGGCCACAGGTGGCATCCAATCAAGTTGTAGGGACATCTCACGGATGATCAAAAGCAATTGGATGCACCTGAGCTCAATGTAGCGTGTCATATCAAAGTGGTGTGAATACTAATCTAGATACGTTTGCAAACATTTCTAAAAACACGTTTTCACTTTGTCATTATGGGGTATTGTGTGTCAATTGGTGACAAAGGTAATCTATTGAATCCATTTTGAATAACACAACAAAATGTGGAATACGTCGTCAAGGGGTATGAAAACTTTCTGAAGGCACTGTAACCCACAGCCCACTCTCACAGAGAAGGGAATCATACATGATTAAGCATTGTAAGTCCAGGTAATGATGATCCAGAGAAGGTGTTACAAATAATATCAACCTTCCATCTCTGCAGTGTAAAATGTCAATAAATCAGTAAATGTGAAATGGTTTGTGTTGCTTAGTCACCTAGCAACAGGGTTGTTCCTGTGGTGCAGCTGTATATCAGTGTGCTGGGGTCTCCTGATATAGACAGGGCTTTCTGAGACAAACTACAGTAGCACCATGACGAAACAAACCTAGAACTTACTGGTGTCCCTTCCAACCGCTATATATCTTCTTAAACATACCACTGTTCAATATACAGAATCTCTCTCTATATACAGAACGTCTTTTGTCCGTGTGGTTACATGATTGTAATTATTATCTTAGACATCCTGTAGATGACCACACTCGTGAGAGATGCAGTGAGAATTCTCCTCTACTACCTTGTATTTGTTCACTTCCCTCCTAACCTCAACCCTTAACAAGTTCTCCTCTGTAGCAGATGGTAGAGGAGGAAGTGGGGTGGGGAGGGGAGCTAGGGAACAGGGGGGGGGGGGGTGAAGCTGGTTGGCTGGAGGCTGTGTTCACCTTGTGTAAACACGCTTAAACTTTTAATGAATACTAACGTCATCAGAAGCCTCCTCTGAGATGGGAGTGAGGGAGGAGAGTGCAGAGGCTTTCAAACTACCATCCCACTTCAGTTGGTTAGTCTTGCCCTCCTTCTCTACTGCCCCTAGTATCCCCCTCCTTCCAAATCTCCCTTCCTCATCTCCCTGCCTCTTCCCACCTGAGAGCTAGTCACGCATGCTCCCTCACATACTGGCAGCAGTTGAGAGAGCGGGGGCGGGGGGAACGAGGTGAACTCTTATGCCCAGCACAAGCCTCTTTTCCTGTGCCACCTTAGCCCTCACCCCCCTCACCTGTCTCTCCATCAGTGCCCAGGTCTGCCTGCATGGTGACAGCCTGCATGTGTTTGTTGGCTGGAAAAGCTGTCTGATATGCACAGCGGGCTGCAAACAGGTGTGACAGGTTTACGCTTGCTCTGCCCCTCCGGTGGAATCAAAACCCTGGCTAAAACCTATATCCTTCCTACCCCCTTGCCACTCCATTTTACACCCTTGCCAGAATCGTACCACTCACTGCCACCACATCCCAGACAGGAATGTGTAACCTAGTGATGTGATGCTACAGACTCAAATTCAACGGCTATATCTCAGGGATGGCTCAAATGGCAGTGTGAGTGTGTGTGTGTGTTTGTGTGTTTATACCTGTGTAAGTACCGGCAGATAGCCTAGCGGTTAATAGCGTGGACCAGTAACAGAAAGGTCCCTGGTTCAAATCCCTGACCCAACTAGGTGAAGGTGCCCCCTTGAGCAAGGCACTGAACCCTAACTGCTGCTGTAAGTTGCTATGGATAAGATGTAAAATGTATCATTAGCACATTCAGACAGTTCCAGCTAAATTCTTGCTTGAGAAATTGCTCTTGCTAAGAAGCTTTTTGACCATTTTAATTGAAAACAATCACAGTAAGGTACATAAAGGGATTAATCAGGATTTTGGCAATGATGACCTTTATCTACATCCCCATGAGTTAGGTGAACTTGTGGATACCATTTTTATGTATCTGTGTCCAGTATGAAGGAAGTTAGAGGTAGTTTTGTGAGCCAATGCTAACTAGCATTAGCACAATGACTAGAAGTCTATGGGTATCTAAACTCAGCAAAAAAAGAAACGTCCCTTTTTCAGGACCCTGTCTTTCAAAGATAATTCGGAAAAATTCAAATAACTTCACAGATCTTCATTGTAAAGGGTTTAAACACTGTTTCCCATGCTTGTTCAATAAACCATAAACAATTAATGAACGTGCACCTGTGGAACGGTCTTTAAGACACTAACAGCTTACAGACGGTAGGCAATTAAGGTCAAAGTTATGAAAACTTAGGACACTAAAGAGGCCTTTCTACTGACTCTGAAAAACACCAACAGAAAGATGCCCAGGCTCATCTGCTTAAATGTGCCTTAGGCATGTTACAAGGAGGCATGAGGACTGCAGATGCAGAATAAATTGCAATGTCCGTACTGTGAGACGCCTAAGACAGCACTACAGGGAGACAGGACGGATAGCTGATCGTCCTCGCAGTGGCAGACCACGTGTAACAACACCTGCACAGGATCGATACATCCGAACATCACGCCTGCGGGACAGGTACAGGATGGCAACAACAACTGCCCGAGTTACACCAGGAACGCACAATCCCTCCATCAGTGCTCAGACTGTCCGGAATAGGCTGAGAGAGGCTGGTCTGAGGGCTTGTAGGCTTGTTGTAAGGCAGGTCCTCACCAGACATCACCGGCAACAACGTCGCCTATGGGCACAAACCCACTGTCGCTGGACCAGACAGGACTGGCAAAAAGTGCTCTTCACTGACGAGTCACGGTTTTGTCTCACCAGGGGTGATGGTCAGATTCGCGTTCATCGGAGCAGGAATGAGCATTACACAGAGGCCTGTACTCTGGAGTGGGATCGATTTGGAGGTGGAGGGTCCGTCATGGTCTGGGGCGGTGTGTCACAGCATCATCGCTTGTTGCTTGTTGTCAGTGCAGGCAATCTCAATGCTGGGCGTTACAGGGAAGACATCCTCCTCCCTCATGTGGTACGCTTCCTGCAGGCTCATCCTGACATGACCCTCCAGCATGACAATGCCACCGGCCATACTGCTCGTTCTGCAAGACAGAAATGTCAGTGTTCTGCCATGGCCAGCGAAGAGCCCGGATCTCAATCCAATTGAGCACGTCTAGGACCTGTTGGATCGGAGGGTGAGGGCTAGGGCCATTCCCCCCAGAAATGTCTGGGAACTTGCAGGTGCCTTGGTGGAAGAGTGGGGTAACATCTCACAGCAAGAACTGGAAAATCTGGTGCAGTCCATGAGGAGGAGATGCACTGCAGTACTTAACACAGCTGGTGGCCACACCAGATACTGAGTTAATTTTGATTTTGATCCCCCCCCCCACTTTGTTCTGGGACACATTATTCCATTTCTGTTCGTCACATGTCTGTGGAACTTGTTCAGTTTATGTCTCAGTTGTTGAATCTTATGTTTATACAAATATTGAAAATAAATACGGTTGACAGTGAGAGGACATTTATTTTTTTGCTGAGTTTACTAGCATGCTATGGGTATCTACCAGATACCCAAGTATCTCTCCAATTGTCACCCAGAAATGATTTGACATTGAGATAAAAACGGATGCCGGCAGAATTGAGCCTTTCAGAGAGATGCCTTGTGGCAACCAGCCAATGTTGTTTTCCCCTTGTCATGTTCTGGCTGCCTGCCCAAAGGTCAAGAGGCATTAACATTCTCACTGTAAATGACTGACTACGCTTTAGAACCATTGACACAACACAGAATCATTCCTTGATCTCTCTCTCTCTCTCGCCCCCTCACTCTGCTCCTCCCTTTGTTCCTCAAGCCTTTCAGCCCGAGTGGCCGGTAATTACGGTTACCGTAAGAGAAGAGATGAACAGAAATGGAGCAGAGAGCAGACAACGAATTGCCACACAAAGTTAAGCGCACTACAGCACACTCTCTCTATCTCTCTCTCTCTCTCTCTCTTTCGCTCTCTCTCTCAAGATGCTCAGACAAGGAAAAGAAAGGGTGAGAGAGGAGGTGTGTGTTTTGGGGGGGAATCTGAGGACAGAGCCAAGTCACGCTCCTACCCTCCTACCCTACCCTCCCACTGAAAAAAAAATTGAATAACAGCTCACCTTATTCAGAACAAGAATAAACGGAAAAACAGAGAGGTGGGAAATGAGGTTCCACAGATGTCAAATTGTGATTCAGATTCTCCAGTGTTCTCACTGCACACTTTTGTTTTAGAAGAGGGAGTGAGGGAGGGCAGAGAGAGATAAGTGTGGAGGTGGAGGGATATTGTGATGTGGGCATGTATTTTATTAATTTAATCTTTATTTAACTTGGCAAGTTAAGAACAAATTCTTATTTATAAGGACGGCCTACCCCGGCCAAACACTAACCCGGACGACGCTGGGTCAATTGTGCGCCTCCCTATGGGACTCCCAATCACGGCCAGTTGTGATAAAGCCTGGAATTGAACGAGTGTTTTGAGTGATGCCTCTACCACTGAGATGCAGTGTCTTAGACTGATGCGCCACTCAGGAGCCCAAGTGTATACAATGCAATCGGAAAGTATTCAGACCCCTTGACCTTTTCCACATTAGTTTCCAGGCACTTTGTTGAAGCACCTTTGGCAGCGATTACAGCCTCAAGTCTTCTTGAGAATGACTCTACAAGCTTAGCACACCTGTATTTGGGGAGTTTCTCCCATTCTTTTCTGCAGATTCTCTCTAGCTCTGTCAGGTTGGATGGGGAGCGTTCCTGCACAGCTATTTTCAGGTCTCTCCAGAGATGTTGGATTGGGTTCAAGACAGGGCTCTGGCTGGGCCACTCAAGGTCATTCAGAGTCCCGAAGCCACTCCTGCGTTGTCTTGGCTGTGTTCTTAGTGTCGTTGTCCTGTTGGAAGGTGAACATTCACTCCAGTCTGAGGTCCTGAGCACTCTGGAGCAGATTTTCATCAAGGATCTCTCTGTACTTGCTCCATTCATCTTTGCCTCAATCCTGACTTGTCTCCTAGTCCCTGCTGCTGAAAAACTTCCCAAACAGCATGATGCTGCCACCACCATGCTTCACCGTAGGGATGGTGCCAGGTTTCCTCCAGACATGACGCTTGGCATTTAGGCCAAAGAGTTCAATCTTGGTGTCATCAGACCAGAGAATCTTGTTTCTCATGCTCTGAGAGTCCTTTAGGTGCCTTTTGGCAAACTCCAAGCGGTATGTCATGTGCCTTTTACTGAGGAGTGGCTTCCGTCTGGCCACTCTACCATAGAGGCCTGATTGGTGGAGTTCTGCATGGATGGATGTTCTTCTGGAAAGTTCTCCCATCTACACAGAGGAACTCTGTCACCTCCCTGGCCAAAGCCCTTCTACCCTGATTGCTCAGTTTGGCTGGGCGGCCACCTCTAGGAAGAGTCTTGGTGGTTCCAAACTTCTTCCATTCAAGAATTATGGAGGCCACTGTGTTCTTGGGGACGTTCAGTGCTGCAGAAATGTTTTGGTATCCTTGCCCAGATCTGTGCCTCGACACAATCCTGTCTCAGAGCTCTACGGACAACTGTAGCTTGGTTTATGCTCTGACATGCACTGTCAACTGTGGGACCTTAGATAGACAGGTGTGTGCCTTTCCAAATCATGTCCAGTCAATTTAATATACCACAGGTTGACTCCAATCAACTTGTAGAAACCTCTCAAGGATGATCAAAGGAAACAGGATGCACCTGAGCTCAATTTCGAGTCTAATAGCAAACATTTCTAAAAACCTGTTTTCGTTTTGTAATTATGGGGTACTGTGTGTAGATTGACGAGGAAAATTGTTTATTTAATACATTTTAGAATAAGGCTGTAAGGTACATAGCCCCACCTATTTTGAGCCTCACATTTTTTGCCCAGTTATTTTTAAGAAATGCCTTTTTTTGTCCATTAAAATAACATAAAATTGGTAAAAAATACAGTATTGACATTGTTCATATTGTAAATTACTATTGTAGCTGGAAACGGCTGCATTTTTTATAGAATATCTACAGAGGTGTACAGAGGTCCATTATCAGCAACCATCACTCCTGTGTTCCAATGGCTCATTGTGTTAGCTAATCCAAGTTTATCATTTTAAAAGGCCAGCATCCCGGAGTTGCCTCTTCACTGTTGACGTTGAGACTGGTGTTTTGCGGGTACTATTTAATGAAGCTGCCAGTTGAGTACGTGTGAGGCGTCTGTTTCTCAAACTAGACACTCTAATGTACTTGTCCTCTTGCTCAGTTGTACACCGGGGCTTCCCATTCCTCTTTCTATTCTGGTTAGAGCCAGTTTGTGCTATTCTGTGAAGGGAGTAGTCAAATCAAATCAAATTTGAATTGGTCGCTTACACATGGTTAGCAGATGTTAAGGCAGGGTAGCGAAATGCTTGTGCATCTAGTTCTGACAATGCAGTAATATCTAACAAGCAATCTAACAAATTCACAACAACTACCTACCTACCATACACACAAATGTAAAGGGATGAATAAGAATATGTACATATAAATATATGGATGAGCGATGGCCTAGCGGGAAAGGCAAGAGGCAGTTGATGGTATAGAATACAATATATACATATGAGATGAGTAATGTAGGATATGTAAACACTATTTAAGTGGTGTTTTAATTAAAATGTCTAATGATACCTTTATTAAATCCATTTATTAAAGTGGCCAGAAATTTGAGTCTGTATGTTGGCAGCAGTCTATGTTAGACTGTTTAACAGTCTGATGGCCTTGAGATAGAAGCTGTTTTTCAGTCTCTCGGTCCCAGCTTTGATGCACCTGTACTGATCTCGCCTTCTGGATGAGAGTGTTGTGAACAGGCAGTGGCTCAGGTGGTTGTTGTCCTTGATTATCTTTTTGGCCTTCTTGTGACATCGGGTGGTGCGTTGTGCAGACTGAACTACCCACTGGAGAGCCTTATGGTTGAGGGCGGTGCAGTTGCCATACCAGGTGGTGATACAGCCTGACAGGATGCTCTCGATTGTGCATCTGTAAAAGTTTGTGAGTGTTTTAGGTGACAAGCCAAATTTCTTCAGCCTCCCGAGGTTGAAGAGGCGCTGTTGCACCTTCTTCACCACACTATCTGTGTGGGTGGACCATTTCAGCTTGTCAGTGATGTGTACGCCGATGAACTTAAAACTTTCCACCTTCTCCACTACTGTCCTGTCGATGTGGATGGAGGGGTGCTCCCTCTGCTGTTTCCTGAAGTCCACGATCATCTCCATTGTTTTGTTGACGTTGAAGGAGAGGTTATTTTCCTGACAGAACACTCCGAGGGCCCTCACCCCTGTAGGCCATCTAGTCGTTGTTGGTAATCAAGCCTACCACTGTAGTGTCGTCTGCAAACTTGATGATTGAGTTAGAAGCGTGCATCGTCACTCAGTCATGGGTGAACAGGGAGTACAGGAGAGGGCTAAGAACGCACCGTTGTGGGGCCCCAGTGTTGAGGATCAGTGGGGTGGAGATGTTGTTTCCTACCTTCACCACCTGGGGGCGGCCCATCAGAAAGTCCAGGACCCAGTTGCACAGGGCGCAGTTGAGACCCAGGGTCTCGAGCGTAATGATGAGTTTGGAGGGTACTATGGTGTTAAATACTGAGCTGTAGTCAATTAACAGAATTCTTACATAGGTATTCCTCTTGTCCAGATGGGCTAGGGCAGTTTGCAGTGTGATGGCGATTGCATCGCGGTAAGCAAATTGGAGTGTTTCTCTGCTTGGGGGGGGGGGGGGGGGGTATACACGGCTGTGACTATAATCTAAAATAATATATTTTGGTCGGCATTTGATTATAAGGAATTCTACGTCAGGCGAACAAAAGGACTTGAGTTCCTGTATGTTGTTGTTATTACACCATGAGTTGTTAATCATAAGGCATGCACCCCCGTCCTTCTTCTTACCAGAGAGATGTTTGTTACTGTCGGCACGGTGCATGAAGTGTAGCTGTAATGACTCGAGTGAGCCATGTTTCAGTGAAACAGAGAATGTTACAATCTTTGATGTCTCTCTGGAAGCCAACTCGTGCCTTAATTTCGTCCACCTTGTTATCTAGAGATTGGACATTGGCGAGTAATATGCTCGGAAGCCATGGATGGTGTGCCTGCCTTCTGAGCCTTACCAGTATGCCCCTCCGTCTGCCTCTCCTGCGGCGACCTCGTTGTATTGGGTCTGCCTCTGGGATAAGATCCTCTGTCCGCTTCGGGAAAGTTGTTTTCCTGGTCGTAATGTTGGTAAGGTGACGTCGCTTTTATATCCAGTAGCTCTTCCAGGCTGTATGTAATAACAGTTTAGATTTTCTGGGCTAACAGTGTAATAAATAGTACATAAATAAACAAATAACAGCATAGATTCCTAAGGACCTGAAGCATCTCTGTCGACGCCATCTTAATCCACAGATCCACTTAATCCGAGATCTTCAGTTTCTTGGCAATTTCTCGCATGGAATAGCCTTCCTTTCTCAGAACAAGAATAGACTGATGAGTTTCAGAAGAAAGTTATTTGTTTCTGGTCATTTTTAGCCTGTAATTGAACCCACAAGTGCTGATGCTCCAGATACTCAACTAGTCTAAAAAAGGCCAGCTTTAGTGCTTCTTTAATCAGAACGTTAGTTTTCAGCTGTGCTAACATAATTGCAAAAGGGTTTTATAATGATCAATTAGCCTTTTCAAATGATAAACTTGGATTAGCTAACTCAACGTGCCATTGGCACACAGGAGTGATGGTTGTTGATAAATGGCCTCTGTAAATATATGTACAGTTGAAGTCGTAAGTTTACATACACTTAGGTTGGAGTCATTAAAACTCAATTTTAAACCACTCCACAAATTTATTGTTAACAAACTACAGTTTTGGCAAGTTGGTTAGGACGTCTACTTTGTGCATGACACAAGTAATTTTTTCAACAATTGATTACAGACAGATTATTTCACTGTATAACAATTCCAGTGAGTCAGAAGTTTACATACACTTAGTAGACCGTGACTTTAAAATTATGTTATGGCTTTAGAAGCTTCTGATAGGCTAATTGACACAATTTTAGTCAATTGGAGGTATACCTGTGGATGTATTTCAAGGCCTACCTTCAAACTCAGTGCCTCTTTGCTTGACATCATGGGAAAATCAAAAGAAATCAGCTTGTAGACCTCCACAAGTTGTAGACAACCTCCACAAATTGTAGACCTCCACAAGTCTGGTTCATCCTTGGGAACAATTTCCAAAAGCCTGAAGGTATCACGTTCATCTGTACAAACAATAGTATGCAAGTATAAACACCATGGGACCACGCAGTCGTCCCATGGTCCCACGCTCAGGAAGGAGACGCATTCTGTCTCCTAGAGATGAACGTACTTTGGTGCGAAAAGTGCAAATCAATCCCAGAACAACAGCAAAGGACGTTGTGAAGATGCTGGAGGAAACAGGTACAAAAGTATCTATATATAGAGTAAAACTAATCCTATATCGACATAACCTGAAAGGCCGCCCAGTAAGGAAGAAGCCACTGCTCCAAAACCACCATAAAAAGCCAGACTGTCATGTATTGTCATGTTGTGTCTTGTTTCTGTCCTTTCTCTTCACCCTGTCTCCCTCTGCTGGTCGTACTAGGTTACCTTTTCTTCCCCTCTTTCCCCCAGCTGTTCCTTGTCTTCTCTGACTACCTCGTTCACCCCTTTTCCCACCTGTTCCCTTTTTCCCTCTGATTAGGTCTCTATATCTCTCTCTGTTTCTGCTCCTGTCTTTGTCGGATTCTCGTTTGTGTTACTCATGCCTGAACCAGACTATCGTCGTGTTTGCTGCAACCTTGTCCTGTCCTGTCGGAATCTGCATGTTCATCTAACCTTGTCCTGTCCTGTCGGAATCTGCCTGTCCATCTGAGCCTACGTGTGTTTCGTCATTAAAGAAACTCTGTTTGGTTAATTCGCTTTTGGGTCCTCATTCACGCACCTGACAGAAGAATCCGACCAAGAATGGACCCAGCGACTTCGGATCCTCTCCACTCAGCCGTCGAGATCCAGGGAGCGATGCTAGGCAGACACGAGCAGGAATTGTCTGCTGCTCGACATGCCGTTGAGACCCTGGCCACCCAAGTCTCCAACCTCACAGAACAGGTTCACCATCTCCGCCTCGATCCACCGGCCACTTCCAGGGCTTTCGAATCTCCGGAGCCCAGAATCAATAACCCGCCGTGTTACTCTGGGGAGCCCACTGAATGCCGCTCGTTCCTCACCCAGTGTGATATTGTGTTTTCTCTCCAGCCCAACACTTACTCCAGGAGCACTGCTCGTATCGCCTACGTCATATCTCTCCTTACTGGACGGGCTCGTGAGTGGGGCACGGCAATCTGGGAGGCAAGGGCTGAGTGTACTAACCAGTATCAGGACTTTAAGGAGGAGATGATACGGGTTTTTGATCGATCTGTTTTTGGGGAGGAGGCTTCCAGGGTCCTGTCTTCTCTATGTCAAGGTAATCGATCCATAACAGACTACTCTATTGAGTTTCGCACTCTTGCTGCCTCCAGTGGCTGGAACGAGCCGGCTTTGCTCGCTCGTTTTCTGGAGGGTCTCCGCGCAGAGGTAAAGGATGAGATTCTCTCCCGGGAGGTTCCTTCCAGCGTGGATTCCTTGATTGAACTCGCTATTCGCATTGAGCGACGGGTTGATCTTCGTCACCGAGCTCGTGGAAAGGAGCTTGCGTTCTCCGTTGCCCCCCTCTCCGCATCACTACCATCTTCCTCTGCCGGCTCGGGTGCTGAGCCTATGCAGCTGGGAGGTATCCGCATCTCAACTAAAGAGAGGGAACGGAGAATCACCAACCGCCTCTGTCTCTATTGCGGTTCCGCTGGTCATTTTGTCACTTCATGTCCAGTAAAAGCCAGAGCTCATCAGTAAGCGGAGGGCTACTGGTGAGCGCTACTACTCCTGTCTCTCCTTCAAGATCCTGCACTACCTTGTCGGTCCATCTACGCTGGACCGGTTCGTCAGCTTCCTGCAGTGCCTTGATAGACTGGGGCGGAGGGCTGTTTTATGGACGAGACCTGGGCTCGGGAACATGACATTCCTCTCAGACAGTTAAGGGAGTCCACGGCCTTGTTCGCCTTGGATGGTAGTCCTCTCCCCAGGATTCAGCGTGAGACGCTACCTTTAACCCTCACTGTCTCTGGTAATCATAGCGAAACCATTTCTTTTTTAATTTTTCGTTCACCTTTTACACCTGTTGTTTTGGGCCATCCCTGGCTAGTTTGTCATAATCCTTCTATTAATTGGTCTAGTAATTCTATCCTCTCCTGGAACACCTCTTGTCATGTGAAATGTTTAATGTCTGCTATCCCTCCTGTTTCCTCTATCTCTTCTTCACAGGAGGAGCCTGGTGATTTGACAGGGGTGCCGGAGGAATATCACGATCTGCGCACGGTGTTCAGTCGGTCCAGGGCCACCTCTCTTCCTCCACACCGGTCGTATGATTGTAGTATTGATCTCCTTCCGGGAACCACTCCCCCCCGGGGTAGACTATACTCTCTGTCGGCTCCCGAACGTAAGGCTCTCGAAGATTATTTGTCTGTAGCTCTTGCCGCCGGTACCATAGTCCCCTCCTCCTCTCCTGCCGGAGCGGGGTTTTTTTTTGTTAAGAAGAAGGACGGGTCCCTGCGCCCCTGCATAGATTATCGAGGGCTGAATAACATAACAGTGAAGAATCGTTATCCGCTTCCTCTTATGTCTTCAGCCTTCGAGATCCTGCAGGGAGCCAGGTTTTTCACTAAGTTGGACCTTCGTAACGCTTACCATCTCGTGCGCATCAGGGAGGGGGACGAGTGGAAGACGGCGTTTAACACTCCGTTAGGGCACTTTGAATACCGGGTTCTTCCTTTCGGCCTCGCTAACGCTCCAGCTGTCTTTCAGGCATTAGTCAATGATGTCCTGAGAGACATGCTGAACATCTTTGTTTTCGTTTACCTTGACGATATCCTGATTTTTTCACCGTCACTCCAGATTCATGTTCAGCACGTTCGACGTGTCCTCCAGCGCCTTTTAGAGAATTGTCTTTTTGTGAGGGCTGAGAAGTGCACTTTTCATGCCTCCTCCGTCACATTTCTCGGTTCTGTTATTTCCGCTGAAGGCATTAAGATGGATCCCGCTAAGGTCCAAGCTGTCATTGATTGGCCCGTCCCTAAGTCACGCGTCGAGCTGCAGCGCTTTCTCGGCTTCGCGAACTTCTATCGTCGTTTCATCCGTAATTTCGGTCAGGTGGCAGCTCCTCTCACAGCCCTTACTTCTGTCAAGACGTGCTTTAAGTGGTCCGTTTCCGCCCAGGGAGCTTTTGATCTCCTCAAGAATTGTTTTATATCCGCACCTATCCTTGTTACACCTGACGTCTCTAGACAGTTCGTTGTCGAGGTTGACGCGTCAGAGGTGGGCGTGGGAGCCATTCTTTCTCAGCGCTCCCTCTCTGACGACAAGGTCCACCCTTGCGCGTATTTTTCTCATCGCCTGTCGCCGTCGGAACGTAACTATGATGTGGGAAACCGCGAACTGCTCGCCATCCGCTTAGCCCTAGGCGAATGGCGACAGTGGTTGGAGGGGGCGACCGTTCCTTTTGTCGTTTGGACCGACCATAGGAACCTTGAGTACATCCGTTCTGCCAAACGACTTAATGCGCGTCAGGCGCGCTGGGCGCTGTTTTTCGCTCGTTTCGAGTTTGTGATTTCTTATCGTCCGGGCTCTAAGAACACCAAGCCTGATGCTTTATCTCGTCTCTTCAGTTCTTCAGTAGCCTCCACTGACCCCGAGGGGATTCTCCCTGAGGGGCGTGTTGTCGGGTTGACTGTCTGGGGAATTGAGAGGCAGGTAAAGCAAGCACTCACTCACACTCCGTCGCCGCGCGCTTGTCCTAGGAACCTTCTTTTCGTTCCCGTTCCTACTCGTCTGGCCGTTCTTCAGTGGGCTCACTCTGCCAAGTTAGCCGGCCACCCTGGCGTTCGGGGTACGCTTGCTTCCATTCGCCAGCGTTTTTGGTGGCCCACCCGGGAGCATGACACGCGTCGTTTCGTGGCTGCTTGTTCGGTCTGCGCGCAGACTAAGTCCGGTAACTCCCCTCCTGCCGGCCGTCTCAGGCCGCTTCCCATTCCCTCTCGACCGTGGTCTCACATCGCCTTAGATTTTGTCACCGGACTGCCTTCGTCAGCGGGGAAGACTGTTATTCTTACGGTTGTCGATAGGTTCTCTAAGGCGGCTCATTTTATTCCCCTTGCTAAGGTTCCTTCTGCTAAAGAGACGGCACAAATCATCATCGAGAATGTTTTCAGAATTCATGGCCTTCCGTCAGACGTCGTTTCGGACAGAGGTCCGCAATTCACGTCTCAATTTTGGAGGGAGTTTTGCCGTTTGATTGGGGCTTCCGTCAGTCTCTCTTCCGGCTTTCACCCCCAGTCTAACGGTCAAGCAGAACGGGCCAATCAGACTATTGGTCGCATCTTACGCAGTCTTTCTTTTCGCTACCCTGCGTCTTGGTCAGAACAGCTCCCCTGGGCAGAATACGCCCACAACTCGCTTCCTTCGTCTGCGACCGGGCTATCTCCTTTTCAGAGTAGCCTCGGGTACCAGCCTCCGCTGTTCTCATCTCAGTTCGCCGAGTCCAGCGTCCCCTCCGCTCAGGCTTTTGTCCAACGTTGCGAGCGCACCTGGAAGAGGGTCAGGTCTGCACTTTGCCGTTATAGGGCGCAGACTGTGAGAGCTGCTAATAAGCGTAGAACTAAGAGTCCTAGATATTGTCGCGGTCAGAGAGTTTGGCTCTCCACTCAGAACCTTCCCCTTAAGACAGCTTCTCGCAAGTTGACCCCGTGGTTCATTGGTCCGTTCCGTATTTCTCAGATCATTAATCCTGTCGCAGTGCGACTTCTTCTTCCGCGATATCTTCGTCGCGTCCACCCGGTCTTCCATGTCTCCTGTGTTAAGCCCGTTCTTCGCGCCCCCGCTCGTCTTCCCCCCCCCCCCCATCCTTGTCGAGGGCGCACCTATCTACAGGGTCCGTAAGATTTTGGACATGCGTCCTCGGGGCCGTGGTCATCAGTACCTAGTGGATTGGGAGGGGTACGGTCCTGAGGAGAGGAGTTGGGTTCCCTCTCGGGACGTGCTGGACCGTTCGCTGATCGATGATTTCCTCCGTTGCCGCCAGGTTTCCTCCTCGAGTGCGCCAGGAGGCGCTCGGTGAGTGGGGGGGTACTGTCATGTATTGTCATGTTGTGTCTTGTTTCTGTCCTTTCTCTTCACCCTGTCTCCCTCTGCTGGTCGTACTAGGTTACCTTTTCTTCCCCTCTTTCCCCCGGCTGTTCCTTGTCTTCTCTGACTACCTCGTTCACCCCTTTTCCCACCTGTTCCCTTTTTCCCTCTGATTAGGTCTCTATATCTCTCTCTGTTTCTGCTCCTGTCTTTGTCGGATTCTCGTTTGTGTTACTCATGCCTGAACCAGACTATCGTCGTGTTTGCTGCAACCTTGTCCTGTCCTGTCGGAATCTGCATGTTCATCTAACCTTGTCCTGTCCTGTCGGAATCTGCCTGTCCATCTGAGCCTACGTGTGTTTCGTCATTAAAGAAACTCTGTTTGGTTAATTCGCTTTTGGGTCCTCATTCACGCACCTGACACAGACAACCGTTTGCAACTTCACATGGGGACAAAGATCATACTTTTGGGAGAAATGTCCTCTGGTCTGATGAAACAAAAATATAACTGTTTGGCCACAATGACCCTCATTATGTTTGGAGGAAAAAGGGGGTGTCTTGCAAGCCGAAGAACAACATCCAAACGGTGAAGCACAGGGGCGGCAGCATCATGTTGTGGCGGTGCTTTGCTGCAGGAGGGACTGGTGCACTTCACAAAATAGATGGCATCATGAGGCAGGAAAATTATGTGGATATATTGAAGCAACATCTCAAGACATCAGTCAGGAAGTTAACGCTTGGTCACAAATGGATCTTCCAAATGGACAATGACCCCAAGCATACTTCCAAAGTTGTGGCAAAATGGCTTAAGGACAACAAAGTCAAGGTATTGGAGTGGCAATCACAAAGCCCTGATCTCAATCCTATAGAAAATATTGGGGCAGAGCTGAAAAAGCCCGTGCGAGGAAAGAGGCCTACAAACCTAACTCAGTTACAGGAGGAATTTGGCAAAATTCACCCAACTTATTGTGGGAGGCTTGTGGAAGGCTACCCGAATCGTTTGACCGAAGTTAAACAATTTAAAGGCTATTCTACCAAATACTAATTGAGTGTATGTAAACTTCTGACCCAGTGGGAATGTATTATTATGACATTTCACATTCTTAAAGTAAAGTGGTGATCCTAACTGACCTAAGACAGGGAATTTTTACTAGGATTAAATGTCAGGAATTGTGTAAAACTGAATTTAAATGTATTTGGCTAAGGTGTATCTAAACTTCCAACTTCAACTGTAGATATTCCATTAAAAATCAACCGTTTCCAGCTACAATAGTCATTTACAACATAATCGATGTCTACACTATATTTCTGATCAATTTGCTGTTATATTAATGGACAAAAAATGTGCTTTTCTTTTAAAAACAAAGACATTTCTAAGTGACGCCAAACTTGTATTACATGTACTGTATATTAAAACATATATATAAAATCAAATTGGGGGGGGGGGGGGGGGGGGGGTTGCCTGTGTTGCATGTTATTTTGCATGTTATTTTGCCATTAATACTATATATATATATATATCATTGAGTTAATAAAGCCGCATACACACAGGCAGCTCCAAAATGCAGGTGTTTCAGCCTAGCTCAGTGCTTTCCTTGGTGATGGGGCAGACCAGCAGAAAATAGGAGCATTGCACCGTGATTGGCTCAGTGTTCTGTCACTCATAGGGACACTGTCACCCGCCTTCAGTAAGGGTCGACATCAAGAATGTGAGCCCTTTGGGTGCTGCCATAGAGTTACATTAGAAGTGCCCTTCCAAGAAGGCTCAAGGTCATTGGCCACAGATAAAATAACATCAAATCTCATTATATCTACAGTACCTTTGATTGGACTGATCATGTCAACATCATACTTTCAAAATATTAGCTAGCAGTCATCGTCATCAATCAAGTAGATAATCTACTGGCAAATCCTTTGCCAGTAGAAATCGCAAATTCAACAATGAGTTGTTTGGAAGGAATCGGTGACAGTGGCTAACCGCAAGCATTGCAACTGGGAAGTCAGACTGGGAAAATATGTTTTGAATGGTCAACTAACTGGGAAGTCAGACTGGGAAAATATGTTTTGAACGGTCAACTAACTGGGAAGTCAGACTGGGAAAATATGTTTTGAACGGTCAACTAACTGGGAAGTCAGACTGGGAAAATATGTTTTGAACGGTCAACCAACTGGGAAGTCAGACTGGGAAAATATGTTTTGAACGGTCAACCAACTGGGAAGTCAGACTGGGAAAATATGTTTTGAACGGTCAACCAACTGGGAAGTCAGACTGGGAAAATATGTTTTGAACGGTCAACCAACTGGGAAGTCAGACTGGGAAAATATGTTTTGAACGGTCAACCAACTGGGAAGTCAGACTGGGAAAATATGTTTTGAACGGTCAACCAACTGGGAAGTCAGACTGGGAAAATATGTTTTGAACGGTCAACCAACTGGGAAGTCAGACTGGGAAAATATGTTTTGAACGGTCAACCAACTGGGAAGTCAGACTGGGAAAATATGTTTTGAACGGTCAACCAACTGGGAAGTCAGACTGGGAAAATATGTTTTGAACGGTCAACCAACTGGGAAGTCAGACTGGGAAAATATGTTTTGAACGGTCAACTAACTCGGAATTGTAAATATTTTTCTTTGATGACAAAATTTCCTAGCAAAAAAATACAAAAAATAATACAATTTGCTAACGAAGGACCACAACAAGGTGAGTCCAAAAATGTCTTATATGCTGCTGCATAAATTATGTAAAATTCCAGGGAGATATGGTCAGCCATATAAGCTATGTTTTTAAAAAAAGGCAGTAAACGAGGCTGAATGAACTGTTTCGCTGCCAGACAAGGCTCACTGATAGCCAGGTGTAGTGGTGGTCAGGATTCACTCCATTGTGCTGGAAAGAAAGCTCTGCTGTTGGGACATCTTTATGTAGGCCCTAACAGTTTGTGGGCACTGCTTGTCGCCGATATAGTGCAATTCATGTATTGTTTAGTGTTGTGTTGTATAGTGGCTTTGCTGGCATGCATCTAAAAAAATTTGGGAGGGAGTTTTCCCCACCAAGATTTACATGCTAAAATCGCCACTGGTAATGTAACAAAATATGGAAAAAGTCAAGGGGTCTGAATACTTTCCGAATGCACCGTATACCATAGGGAAAAGCAGGGCTGCTTTCTAATCAGAACAATAAGGTCACCTATCCAGGGAGGGAGGGGTCAGCGTGATCCTAGCCAGGGAAATGTCACTGGTCCTGCAGAGGCCTATTTGAGTAATTCCAACGCATCACAACAACAACCTATCGATCACTCACTAATTGGTAATGGATGAGGGTCACTGCATGCAGAAAACGCAGGTGTGGACACACACACTGAACATGCACACACACACACACACACACACACACACACACACACACACACACACACACACACACACACACACACACACACACACACACACACACACACACACACACACACACACACACACACACACACGTCTGGGAAATATACTCAGGTGAACAATCCCAAGTCAAATCGATCAAGGTCTAAGAGCTAATGGAAGGGAGATAGCTCGCTAAACCCTCCCTGAAACACACAGTTAATGAGTCTGTTTCATGGCGCACCACGCTAGCTGGATCAGGGGTACTCCTGGGATACATTAGCATTGCACTAACTAACTCCAGTAAAGCGGTCATTATGGATTTCCATCAGGCTGTAATTGTGATTGGGGTGGGAGTGGAACATGACCAGGGTACAAAACATTGACCTCCCACTGACCGTCCTGTGTGTATCGGGGTACACAGATGCACGTACGCACTCTGTCATCCTCTGTTCATCCACACACACACACATAGAGAGGCGCACGCACGCACACACACATTATAATGCACACTACAACATATTATTAGAATGTCTGTATACACTGCAGCGTACAAATAAAACAGTTACTGCAGGAAAGAGAGAGAGCACGCCAGCCCAACTCAACCTGTCCAGGGCAGTGTCTGGCTGGGAGCGACAGGACTGTCACAGCAACACAGACACATACAGACCACAGCATCACAACTAAGGGAGAGAGGGAAACAGGCCCTATTGTTTCATATTACAGTCCCTCAGAAAGAATGCAAACCACAATGGAACCAATCAGATAGGAGCTGACTGTGTGTCTGTGTCAGAGAGCACAACAGAACAGTGTACTGCCTACACTTGTTTTTTTGTTTTTATGAAATAATTTTAATTAAATAGTTTTTAATCACAGCTAAAGTTTGCTTCTGAATCCGCGCAGCGGTCAACCTTTACAGCTGGGACCCGGATTCCTGTTAAGTAGCAGTTAGCATGAAAATGGAGCAGGCTAACGCTAGCATTGCTAGCCCAATGTTGTTTTAATCCCCGGCTGGGCACAAATGCTTCAGGTGTGAGATGATTTCCACACAATCACAAGATGAAGATAAGGTGGAAGTGGAAAATAGACAGGAATTAGTCTGCCCTAAATGCACCAGCATCAAGCATTTTAGGGAAGAGATCCTCCGGCTGTTAGCTTGGCTGTAAGAAAAGGAAAACCTGCTTTCTAAGTACACTGACCTTGCTGTAACCCAGGCAAACCAAATATCAGATTTAAAGGCCTCCTATAGCAAAGCTGTCGATGAGTCGGGCGGCGTTGATCTGTCCCAATCCAACGGACAGTTGTTCAGCTCAACTCTGCGCCCATAGGAGACTGGACACTCGCAAGGCATAGGAGATCGGGGAGGCAGTCTGGCCATCCATCTTTCCGAGAAGATCCAATCCAGCTATCAAACAGCTCTGCCCCGCTTGAGACGGACCTACCAGCCCAAGGAGTCAGCACGGATCCTGGGTGTATACCAACAGCAGATCGTTTCCCCATTGGATTCCATCACTACCACCATCATGCTCCCGAACGGGTTCAGGACATTTCAGCTGACTCTTCGCCCTAAACGAATACCTGCCTAAACTTAGCAATGGCAGTAATGTCTCTTTTTGTGACAACTTGGATTTGCTGTGGGAGCAACCAGCATTTTTAGAAGAAACGGGATTCACTCTAACCGCAGGGGTTCCAGGATTATTTCCAACAACATCGCCAACTGTTTTAGAGACTTTAGGGTCTGGTAGTGCTCAAGTTCTCCCTGTCAGAATAAGCAACAGAGGACTTGGAAACCATATCAACTACTATAGAAATGTAACTATGGTTACTGTGAGTAACGTAATTCATGTAGCTTTAACATCGCCTGGTAGTGAGTTTATACAAACTGTTATCTCCTACCATTTTGATAGATTGGAGGTTGTAACTTAAAACATGTGGTTGTTATCTTCTTAAGGTATAGGGGGCAGAATTTTCACTTTTGGATAAATAGCATGCCCAATTTCAACTTCCTGCTACTCATGCCAAGAATATAAGATATGCATATTATTAGTAGTTTTGGATAGAAAACACAGAAGTTTCTAAAACTGTTTGAATCATGTCTATGAGTATAACAGAACCTATGTAGCAGGCAAAACCCAGAGAACTAACCGTTCAGAATTGTTTCGTTTTTTAGGTCTCTGTCTGTTCAGTGGGTTCTCATTGGGAAACGATATTTCATAGGAAATTGTTCAGTTCCTACCACTTCCACTGGATGTCACCAGTCTTTGGAATTTGGTTGAGGTTATTCCTTTGTGCAATGAAGAAGTACGGTCATCTAGGAACTGCGTAACAAATTTCTTGTTAACAAACTATAGTTTTGGCAAGTCGGTTAGGACATCTACTTTGTGCATGACAAGTAATTTTTCCAACAATTGTTTACAGACCGATTATTTCACTTATGATTCACTGTATCACAATTCCAGTGGGTCAGAAGTTTACATACACTAAGTTGACTGTGCCTTTAAACAGCTTGGAAAATTCCAGAAAATTACGTCATGGCTTTAGAAGCTTTTGGTAGGCTAATTGACCTAATTTTAGTCAATTGGAGCTGTACATGTGGATGTTTTATTTCAAGTCCTACCTTCAAACTCAGTGCCTCTTTCTTGACATCATGGGAAAATCAAAAGAAATCAGCCAAGACCTCAGAAAAACATTGTAGACCTCCACAAGTCTGGTTCATCCTTGGGAGCAATTTCAAAACACCTTAAGGTACCACGTTCATCTGTACAAACAATAGTGCACAAGTATAACACCATGGGACCACGCAGCCGCCATACCGCTCAGGAAGGAGACGCGTTCTGTCTCCTAGAGATGAACGTACTTTGGTGTCGAAATGTGCAAATAAATCCAAGAACAACAGCAAAGGACCTTGTGACGTAGCTGGAGGAAACAGGTACAAAAGTATCTATATCCACAGTAAAACGAGTCCTATATCAACATAACCTGAAAGGCTGCTCAGCAAGGAAGAAGCCACTTCTCCAAAACCGCCATAAAAAAGCCAGACAACCATTTGCAACTGCACATGGGGATAAAGATCGTACTTTTTGGAGAAATGTCCTCTGGTCTGATGAAACATTAATAGAACTGTTTGGCCATAAGAACAGCATCCCAACCGTGAAGCACATTTTGTGGGGGTGCTTTGCTGCAGGAGGGACTGGTGCACTTCACAAAATAGATGGCATGATGAGGCAGGAAAATGAAGTGGATATATTGAAGCAACATTTCAAGACATCAGTCAGGAAGTTAAAGCTTGGTCACAAATGGGTCTTCCAAATGGACAATGACCCCAAGCATACTTATTGGAGTGGACATCACAAAGCCCTGACCTCAATCCTATAGAAAATTTGTGGGCAGAACTGAAAAAGCGTGTGCTCAGCTGACCCAGCTCTGTCAGGAGGAATGGGCCAAAATTCACCCAACTTATTGTGGGAAGCTTGTGGAAGGCTACCCGAAACGTTTGACCCAAGTTAAACAATTTAAAGGCAATGTTACCAAATACTAATTGATTGTATGTAAACGTCTGACCCACTGGGAATGTGATGAATTAAATAAAAGCTGGAATAAATCATTCTCGCTACTATTATTCTGACATTTCACATTCTTAAAATAAAGTGGTGATCCTAACTGACCTAAGACAGGGAATTTTTACTAGGATTAAATGTCAGGAATTGTGAAAAACTAAGCAGAATTTTTTGGGGGCTAAGGTGTATGTAAACTTCCGACTTCAACTGTATATATTACCCGTTGACAGCGATATCAGAAAGCACAGAATTGATTTTCACTGCTACGCAGACGATGCACAGCTTTACATTACTGTTTCACCAGAGGATTTCAGCTCCACGGATAAATTATTAGACTGTATTAGTGATTTTAAATATTTGAATGGTTTACAATTTCTTCCAGCTAAATCAAGACAAGACCGAGGTACATATTGTTGGAGCCTTAACACAGAGAGAGAATCTGGCCGTACATTTTAATTCACAGGCAATAAAGATAAAACACCAGGTAAAAAACCTGGGTGTTATTTTAGATTATGAACTTAATTTTCGAATCAAACATTAGGATTGTGAACAAAATAGTTTTTTTTACCACCTTGAAAATTGCCAAGTTGCGGCCGTTTCTCTCTCAGGCTGATACAGAGAGACTCATCCATGCTTTTATTACAAGCAGGTTTGACTTCTGTAATGCTCTCCTGTCTGGTCTACCCAAGAAAGCCATTGGTCAACTGCAAAACATACAGAATGCTGCAGTACGGGTACTGACCAAGACCAGACGGAGAGCACATATAACACTGGTTTTAAGGTCTCTGCACTGGCTGCCTGTCAGTTTTAGAATTAATTTTAAGATTCTTCTATTGGTTTTTAAATCAATCCACGATTGTTCACCCCAATACATGTCAAACATTTTACCTTATGTACCCAGTAGGTCCCTCAGATCCTCTGGCACTGACCTTTGAACTATCCCAAAGCCTAGGACCAAGAGGCATGGAGAGGCCTTTAGTTATTAGTGTATGCTCCCATCCTCTGGAATAGCCTGCCATAGAACCTGATGGGAGTCGAAACTGTGGACATTTTTAAAAGAGATTTTAAAACACACCTTTTAAGCTTTGCTTTTCCTTAGGGTGCTTTTTAGTTGTTCAGTTTTTATTGTTATTCTTTTTTTGTTTGTTGTGTAGTAAATATTTACGTTTTTTATTTCAAAATGTTTTTCCTGTGAAGCGCGTTGCATTCCATGCCTGAAATGTGCTGTAGAAATAAAGCTAGAGTTGATTTGGGTGAGAGAGAGAGAGTGAGAAAAAGTGAGGGAAGGGAAGGCATGATGGACAAAGATAAGAAATTAATGACCACTACTGTAAAAAAAAGGCCCCTTTGAAAAAAAGAGCCAAAGGGCTTCTCATTAGCATAAACAGTGACTGTATTCATGTCACCATCACATTACATATGAAAATGGGTCGAGTGACATTATTAAACTGATCAGACTCATTAACCTTTTAATTACGCAATCCTTTTGGTTTGAGGAGCAGGGAGGGGAAGGTAGCGGTGAAACCTCATTAACACACACAGTACAGCCTCCAAACCACAGAGACCCCAAGATTTTCATCATCCCACGTACATCTCACAGACTGCCTGAGTATAATGATAGTAAAGCCCATACTAATGTAACGCTGTCTGGTATCACCTCTATGCTAATGCCTGACCCTAACCTAGTGTAATTAAGACCTGCCTCAGATATCCCTCCTCCCTCCTCACCCCTCATAGACAATCACCCACAGCAGCAGGCTCATAATATGCTCAGACAGAAAGGCTGCTGACCAAGACATACTGTGCATTATCTATGCATCCACGGAAGAAGAAAAACAACAGCTTATTGCTAATAAAAATCACGTTGGAGACACACACACACACACACACACACACACACACACACACACACACACACACAAGCAAACACTGTTTTACATTCAATTATTGGCGTGTCTGTGCAATCTAAAATTGCCTCAAGAGAACACACCACTATGGGTTATGAAAGCCTTCACAGTCTCTTTGAGGAACAATAACTATGTTAATCCTAATAACACTGAGAGCAATTATACCTCCCACGCCGGCCGCAGACCGCATCGGTCGCACTCAGACAAATGGATTGGTTGATTAGTTTTGCACTTGACTGGTTTTGTCTGGCAGCGCAGTCATATCCTGGCGACTACACCTCTGCCTCCTCCATTCCAACATAGCGAGAGCCATTTGGTGTGCAACAGATCACACACATACACATACATATGTAGGATCTTCATTTGAGCCAGTTTGCTACAGCAGGAAAATGATCCTGCTGCAACAGGAAATGTGAATTATTATGTGGATTATAATTAATGGGCATTTGTTTTGTAGAGATTGATCCAACCAAATTACAAAACTTTAGAAGCCTTTTTAAATCTCGGATACACTACAAGTTTGCATTTCCTGCTGTGCAGGACAATTCTCAGCAACAAAAGAGTGATCAAATTAAGATCCTGCATCTGTACACAGACACCGCACCCTCACAGCCCTGTAGTGAACGAGCAATCTGACGTGTGGGCCAGTGGATTCAACTAGTAACACACAGATAGTAGAAATACCAGGAATACACTACTGTACTAAACCATTCAAATGATCTTTTTTTATTGTTTATCACTCTCTGTTCCTTTCGTTTACCTCCATTCTTCCCTGTTTCCCCTCCTCTCTCTCCCGGTACACAGTATGGATAGTGTTACAGTGTTTGTAGAGTGGTGAGGCGCTTCAGTGCTAAGAATAGCAATGTCTACAGCCAGGTCTAATGTAGCACTGTCTCCTCAGCCACCACACGGTCTCATCTGTTGTCACTGTTAATACAAACCCCTGCCCCGCCCCGCCTCACCGCCCCTCTCCCTATATCACCCTGACAGAGAGGAGCTGGTCACAGCGTCATGGCAACCGACACAGTCCTCTCACTGTTACATCTTTGTCTGTCTGTAGGTCTATGAGCATGTCTGTATGTAAGAAATTGACAACTATTGAGAAAGTTGATGAATAGGGATAAAGGTATTGTGTATTGTGATCTCCCCTCTCCCCACCCTAAAAGTGAACCCCCTGAGGCTGCTAGAGTAGCCCCCCCTCCCCCACCCCCCCAGGGACGGCAAGCTATACGGTTGTCAGGCTGGAGATCCCTGAGAGAGGGGAGGGATGACAACGCATGCCCATGGGACACAACAGAGAGAGAGAGAGAGAGACAGAGAGACACAGAGAGAGCCACACCACACACACCCTCTCTCTCGCTCTGTCTCATACACACACACCCTCTCTCCCCCTCTGTCTCTCTCTCTCTGTCTCATACACACACACCCTCTCTGTCTCCTTCACACACCCTCTCTCCCTCTCTGTCTCATACACACACACCCTCTCTCCCTCTCTGTCTCATACACCCCCCCGCTCTCTCTGTCTCCTACACACACACCCTCTCTCCCTCTCTGTCTCCTACACACACACCCTCTCTCCCTCTCTGTCTCATACACACCCTCTCTCTCTCTGTCTCCTACACACACACCCTCTCTCCCTCTCTGTCTCCTACACACACACCCTCTCTCCCTCTCTGTCTCCTACACACACACCCTCTCTCTCTCTGTCTCCTACACACACACCCTCTCTCTCTCTGTCTCATACACACCCTCTCTCTCTCTGTCTCCTACACACACACCCTCTCTCCCTATCTGTCTCCTACACACACCCCCTCTCTCTCTGTCTCCTACACACACACCCCCTCTCTCTCTGTCTCACACACACCCTCTCTCTCTCTGTCTCATACACACACACCCTCTCTCCCTCTCTGTCTCACACACACCCTCTCTCTCTCTCTGTCTCCTACACACACACCCTCTCTCTCTCTGTCTCCTACACACACACCCTCTCTCCCTCTCTGTCTCCTACACACACACCCTCTCTCCCTCTCTGTCTCATACACATACACCCTCTCTCTCTCTGTCTCATACACACAGTCTCCATGGATATGAACCATGCACAGTCCATGCTATGTAGTTATTTTTACCTTTGCGATATCTCTATTAATTTGACATTGTAGTCCTTTAGTAGATTCTTCAGAGCGATTTAGGGGCATTCATCTTAAGATAGCTAGGTGGGACAACCACATATCACAGTCATAGTAAGTACATCTCTTCTCAAAGTAGCTTTCAGAAAAGTCAGAGCTAGTAAAGGAGAAAAAGTCAAGTATGAGTGTTAGTTCAGGAAAGGCTTAAAAAATATATGTTTTGATTATTTTCCCTGATGAAACTTTAGAGTGGAGAGAGGGGCTTTCTATCTGCAGTGCTGTTGTAGTCCCGATGGTATGTGTCATGAAGGGACAGATAGATACACAGCATGGTGATAGGGGCCACAAAGGAGCTGTCTTTTGAAGGAGCGACCCTCACACACACAGTCTCTACTACCCCCCCCCCCCCCCCCACACCACACACACACAGTCTCTACTACCCCCCCCACCACACACACAGTCTCTACTACCCCCCCACCACACACACACACACAGTCTCTACTACCCCCCCACCACACACACAGTCTCTACTACCCCCCACCACACACACACACACACACACACACACAGTCTCTACTACCCCGCCCCCCCACCACACACACACACACAGTCTCTACTACCCCCCCCCCCCCCACCACACACACACACACACACACATACTCTCACACACACAGTCTCTACTACCCCCCCCCCCCCCCCACCACACACACAGTCTCTACTACCCCCCCACCACACACACACACACACAGTCTCTTCTACCCCGCCTCCCCACCACACACACACACAGTCTCTACCACCCCCCCCCACCCCCACCACACACATACTCTCACACACACAGTCTCTACTACCCCCCCCCCCCCCCCCCCACCACACACACACACACACACACATACTCTCACACATATCACAAGACAGAAAAGTGGAACGACAAACCCACTCGAGCAGACATTACCAAACGAGAAAGAGTATGTGTATATTCGCGTGTATGTGTGCGTCTTTCGTCCAACCTTGGTGTTGGCCGGCTTCTCTCTGGGGCCCATCTGTGTAACCATGGTGATTGAGCGATCTCCATCTCTGTGTGTTAATCTGGTCTTCCCTGGGGCCGCAGCACAGAGGAAGGTGATGCAGAATAAGAAGTGCTCATTAATTTCACTAAAACTGCTTGTGGGCAGGGACTGCTGTCTGAACGATACCTCAGAGAGTCTAGTGTGTGTATGTGTTTGTGTGTGTTTGTATGTGTGTGTTTGTAACTCCACTGTAAGGGGAAGAAGGGATTTCGAGGAGTGTGTGTGTGTTTGAGATGTCTTCAGTCAGGGGTATGCTTTGACAGCAGGGTGACTTGGGATGGCAGCTGCTGGGTAATTTGAGTTTGAGCAATGTTGTGTCAGACTCTCTTCCAAACACCAACGGACACAGCGATGCACACACACACACACACACACACACACACGAAAGACGCTTGGCTGGAATCCAACAGCAGGTCCACAGATCCTGATAGTCTGCGTTCGACATTACAGGCTACCTTGTAATCGCTACAGTTACTGAATGAGTGAAGCAAACCTTAGTACCACAACAGAGCTTTGAGTGTCTAACTTCTCTCTCTGAAATCAAATCTCAATGTAATAGACTTCCATTTTACAGAACAGTTGGATTATCTGGCCAGAGACTTACAGCCCAGTATACAGTGCCTTGCGAAAGTATTCGGCCCCCTTGAACTTTGCGACCTTTTGCCACATTTCAGGCTTCAAACATCAAGATATAAAACTGTATTTTTTTGTGAAGAATCAACAACAAGTGGGACACAATCATGAAGTGGAACGACATTTATTGGATATTTCAAACTTTTTTAACAAATCAAAAACTGAAAAATTGGGCGTGCAAAATATTCAGCCCCCTTAAGTTAATACTTTGTAGCGCCACCTTTTGCTGCGATTACAGCTGTAAGTCGCTTGGGGTATGTCTCTATCAGTTTTGCACATCGAGAGACTGACATTTTTTCCCATTCCTCCTTGCAAAACAGCTCGAGCTCAGTGAGGTTGGATGGAGAGCATTTGTGAACAGCAGTTTTCAGTTCTTTCCACAGATTCTCGATTGGATTCAGGTCTGGACTTTGACTTGGCCATTCTAACACCTGGATATGTTTATTTTTGAACCATTCCATTGTAGATTTTGCTTTATGTTTTGGATCATTGTCTTGTTGGAAGACAAATCTCCGTCCCAGTCTCAGGTCTTTTGCAGACTCCATCAGGTTTTCTTCCAGAATGGTCCTGTATTTGGCTCCTTCCATCTTCCCATCAATTTTAACCATCTTCCCTGTCCCTGCTGAAGAAAAGCAGGCCCAAACCATGATGCTGCCACCACCATGTTTGACAGTGGGGATGGTGTGTTCAGGGTGATGAGCTGTGTTGCTTTTACGCCAAACATAACGTTTTGCATTGTTGCCAAAAAGTTCAATTTTGGTTTCATCTGACCAGAGCACCTTCTTCCACATGTTTGGTGTGTCTCCCAGGTGGCTTGTGGCAAACTTTAAACAACACTTTTTATGGATATCTTTAAGAAATGGCTTTCTTCTTGCCACTCTTCCATAAAGGCCAGATTTGTGCAATATACGACTGATTGTTGTCCTATGGACAGAGTCTCCCACCTCAGCTGTAGATCTCTGCAGTCCATCCAGAGTGATCATGGGCCTCTTGGCTGCATCTCTGATCAGTCTTCTCCTTGTATGAGCTGAAAGTTTAGAGGGACGGCCAGGTCTTGGTAGATTTGCAGTGGTCTGATACTCCTTCCATTTCAATATTATCGCTTGCACAGTGCTCCTTGGGATGTTTAAAGCTTGGGAAATCTTTTTGTATCCAAATCCGGCTTTAAACTTCTTCACAACAGTATCTCGGACCTGCCTGGTGTGTTCCTTGTTCTTCATGATGCTCTCTGCGCTTTTAACGGACCTCTGAGACTATCACAGTGCAGGTGCATTTATACGGAGACTTGATTACACACAGGTGGATTGTATTTATCATCATTAGTCATTTAGGTCAACATTGGATCATTCAGAGATCCTCACTGAACTTCTGGAGAGAGTTTGCTGCACTGAAAGTAAAGGGTCTGAATAATTTTGCACGCCCAATTTTTCAGTTTTTGATTTGTTAAAAAAGTTTGAAATATCCAATAAATGTCGTTCCACTTCATGATTGTGTCCCAATACAGTTTTATATCTTTATGTTTGAAGCCTGAAATGTGGCAAAAGGTCGCAAAGTTCAAGGGGGCCGAATACTTTCGCAAGGCACTGTAGTAGTCTATGCAGGTCTTCTAAGTATAACTTGACCACAAGGCACTTGGGACCATATGAACACCAATTTACTGGAAAACCTATGTTTCAAACTCCATTTCCAACTTTGCTGCGTTGACAGAATCAGTTCAGATCAGAGTGTGTGAGCGAGTTTGTAAGTGAGTATACGGACATGAGTGTGTGTGTGTGTGTGTGTGTGTGTGTGTGTGTGTGTGTGTGTGTGTGTGTGTGTGTGTGTGTGTGTGTGTGTGTGTGTGTGTGTGTGTGTGTGTGTGTGAGAGAGTGTGTGAGAGAGAGAATCAATTACTGAGGGAGAGAGGCAGTGAAACAGTTTTAAGTCCAACAGACGCTTGTGATTCCTGGCTAGTGACACAACCACAGTGTAGGAGTTAACATTGTTCACATTCATAGGAAGTGTGTGTGTGTGTGTGTGTGTGTGTGTGTGTGTGTGTGTGTGTGTGTGTGTGTGTGTGTGTGTGTGTGTGTGTGTGTGTGTCAGAGACGATACAGTACACTCTACTCTGTTCTGCCGACTAACCCAGACTCCAGGACTTTCTGTCCATCTCACTGCTAAGTGTTTGACCAATAAAGACAACTCTATGACACGTCGAAGAGAGATATAATTCTGTACATGTTGTTTAATGCACAACTCAATACTCTAATGTAACCTAATAGCAGCCCTGCCTGTCCAGAGTAAAGACTACAGGTCTAACAGTCCAGGTGCTGTTTCTCCACTGGGGGAATGTAATGACCCGAGCCAGAGAGGACAATGTTACAGTGATAATCTAGTTAGAATGACCTCACCGGTTCTCCTCCACTATACTGATGTCTGTATGTTTATCTTGTAAATTCAAGAGATATGGCAGCTACAGTGCAGCTCAATACGTTTCTCATATTCTTATTCATACTCCACTCATCCCAGTTCTCCACTTTCTCTCTCCTCCACTCCCCCTTATCTACTACCCCCGCCGTCTGCCTCTCTCCCCCAGGTTCCTATCACTCTCTCTGCCCCACACTTCTCCGCTCATCTTCCACTCATCCTTCTCTGCTATCCCTCCTTCTCTGTGCTGTATCAGTGAATAATTGGAGTATTTGACAGATCAGACCGTCTCATGGTGTATCTAGTGGATTGGCATGCCTGAGGCGCCCACTTGGCTTGGCAGACAGGTTTGGCTTCAGCTGCAAACTCTGCCCGTTTTTGCATTCACACACACAGCTTCGATGCCACATTTGTGTACAAGAGAAACAAAGGAGTGGAAAATGTGAACTGATGAGATGAGAATGAAATCTGCCTGGTAGCTGAGATACAGATAGCAGTTCTCTCCAACCTCCTCAGATCACTGAAACATCTGACAAATAATGTAGAAAGAGAATTTTTCTCTACATTCATTACTGTTATCTTCCAGAGTAGTGTGGCATGAAGAAAATATGAAGCATTGTTTGTTATTGTGCGTTATCTTATTTCATAAATCCGGTTGGTGTTAGTGATAGGTCTCATCACTCCTATCTCAGCTTTGCCCAGTGTGTGTGTGAGATCCAGTGACGCCCACTCTGATTGGTTATTCAGTGGGGTGAGGTCACATTCCAGCAGAGATCATAGTTGGTGATGTGGGCTGGGGCATGTGGTTCGGCCTCAACCTCAGAACAGGGAGAGAAGAACAAGAGGTGGAAAGGAGGAGGAGAAGAGTGGGGGGGGGGGGTGTTCATATGTCTGGATAACTTTCTCTGACATCCAGCAGCAGTAGGGACAATGTCAGGGACTAAGAATAACTGTAAACCCACAGACATGGCCCCTCAATCAAAAACTAATATGAGATTCAGAAGTGGATAGAGGAGACACAGAGATATGTTCACATGCTGAGAGGTGAAGCACACAGAGGAGACAGAAGAGCGAGAGACAGAGAGAGACAGAGAGAGACCCTATTCTGAGAGGTGAAGTGGTCTGACAGAGGATATTTGCTTAGCGAGCCTGCTGCTCCAATCAGAACAGAAGACAGCAGCGGGACATGGCCACAGCCCGAGAGATCATCCACCACCGCCAGAGAGAGGACCCCTTAGGTATGAAAACTTGAGAGGTGGCCAACAAACTGCCTGACAGATCAATCATTCCATCCCCTGGGGGAGATGACCCCTAACAGGAGACGGAGGGTGAGGTGGCCAAGATGCTGCCTGACTGATACAGGACACACAGAGAGGTGGCCAAAACACTGCCTGACCCATCACTCATCCTCGAGCCACAGAAGAGGGTACACACACATATGAAGGCATGTACACACACTCAGAGAACTAAATGCATCTGGGCCCCTGTAGGACATGAGGCCACTGGAAAATTCAATTATTTACTAATTTATTTACTAATGAAACTGTAATTATTGCGCATAATGACATGTGTGTGTGGACAGAATGGCTGGCTGGAGCACCCAGTGATTTGCCATTGATATGTTCACATTTAAATGACTCTGTTTTGCACGTGATGTGTACATATTTAAATGACTCTGATTTGCATGTGATGTGTACACATTTAAATGGTTGTGATGGCCTATCTATCCTCAGCTGTCAAGAGGAGCATCTGTCTCCTCCTCTTCTCCCCCTTTCACTCCCTCTCTCCTTGTACTCCCTCATCTCTTTTCTCCTCCCATTCCTAGCCCCTTTAATGTGTGTAATGCGTGATCCTTATCCTTGTAAAAACCACCCGTTCCAGGGAGGCGAATTCCCTCACCCCTTCTATCTTTTTTTAATAGGGGAAATGAAGGGAGAGAGCGCGGGATTACAGCTCAATAACAGCATGGTGTTATGACTCCCCGTTCCCCACCCACACACGGATTAACAGAGGGGAGAAAACCTGCTTTAGCATTGTAACCTGAAAATACTCTCCTCGTATAGAAAGGCATTTAGGACCATTAAACAGTAATAAGAGAGCACAATCACATTCAGTGACGGGATAAATGAAAACCATGCATCATGGTGACAGAACGCTTTCACTTGACTGCTGCTTTTTCTATAGCCGGCGAGCATAACGTTTGTTTGCCTCGCCAACGCCAGCCATGCTTTTGTGTGGTTTAGAATTGGGGATCCAGTTTAAACAAGACTTAGCTGTCAATCATTAGGAGGTTGTTTCTTGGGAGCGATTGTGGGTTAACTTGAAATTCCATGTTTTACAGACCACAACTATTTCTCTGTTTTATCCCAGTTCCTCTCATATGGAACAATCCCCTGGGCAGACAGGTGTGTGTTTGACCCGGTGGGTCTGTCTGTCTGATAAGGAATGAGAGTGACATTCGACTGTTCAATCAAAAGCTGTATGTGGATGTCTCCAGGGGAAGATAGGGAGGGAGGGAGAGAGGACAGGTGTAAGGGAGGGAGAGAGGACAGGTGTAAGGGAGGGAGAGAGGACAGGTGTAAGGGAGGGAGAGAGGACAGGTGTAAGGGAGGGAGAGAGGACCGGTGTAAGGGAGGGAGAGAGGACAGGTGTAAGGGAGGGAGAGAGGACAGGTGTAAGGGAGGGAGAGAGGACAGGTGTAAGGGAGGGAGAGAGGACAGGTGTAAGGGAGGGAGAGAGGACAGGTGTAAGGGAGGGAGAGAGGACAGGTGTAAGGGAGGGAGAGAGGACATGTGTAAGGGAGGGAGAGAGGACAGGTGTAAGGGAGGGAGAGAGGACAGGTGTAAGGGAGGGAGAGAGGACAGGTGTAAGGGAGGGAGAGAGGACAGGTGTAAGGGAGGGAGAGAGGACAGGTGTAAGGGAGGGAGAGAGGACAGGTGTAAGGGAGGGAGAGAGGACAGGTGTAAGGGAGGGAGAGAGGACCGGTGTAAGGGAGGGAGAGAGGACAGGTGTAAGGGAGGGAGAGAGGACAGGTGTAAGGGAGGGAGAGAGGACAGGTGTAAGGGAGGGAGAGAGGACAGGTGTAAGGGAGGGAGAGAGGACAGGTGTAAGGGAGGGAGAGAGGACAGGTGTAAGGGAGGGAGAGAGGACAGGTGTAAGGGAGGGAGAGAGGACAGGTGTAAGGGAGGGAGAGAGGACAGGTGTAAGGGAGGGAGAGAGGACAGGTGTAAGGGAGGGAGAGAGGACAGGTGTAAGGGAGGGAGAGAGGACAGGTGTAAGGGAGGGAGAGAGGACAGGTGTAAGGGAGGGAGAGAGGACAGGTGTAAGGGAGGGAGAGAGGACAGGTGTAAGGGAGGGAGAGAGGACAGGTGTAAGGGAGGGAGAGAGGACAGGTGTAAGGGAGGGAGAGAGGACAGGTGTAAGGGAGGGAGAGAGGACAGGTGTAAGGGAGGGAGAGAGGACAGGTGTAAGGGAGGGAGAGAGGACAGGTGTAAGGGAGGGAGAGAGGACAGGTGTAAGGGAGGGAGAGAGGACAGGTGTAAGGGAGGGAGAGAGGACAGGTGTAAGGGAGGGAGAGAGGACAGGTGTAAGGGAGGGAGAGAGGACAGGTGTAAGGGAGGGAGAGAGGACAGGTGTAAGGGAGGGAGAGAGGACAGGTGTAAGGGAGGGAGAGAGGACAGGTGTAAGGGAGGGAGAGAGGACAGGTGTAAGGGAGGGAGAGAGGACATGTGTAAGGGAGGGAGAGAGGACAGGTGTAAGGGAGGGAGAGAGGACATGTGTAAGGGAGGGAGAGAGGACAGGTGTAAGGGAGGGAGAGAGGACAGGTGTAAGGGAGGGAGAGAGGACAGGTGTAAGGGAGGGAGAGAGGACAGGTGTAAGGGAGGGAGAGAGGACAGGTGTAAGGGAGGGAGAGAGGACAGGTGTAAGGGAGGGAGAGAGGACAGGTGTAAGGGAGGGAGAGAGGACAGGTGTAAGGGAGGGAGAGAGGACAGGTGTAAGGGAGGGAGAGAGGACAGGTGTAAGGGAGGGAGAGAGGACAGGTGTAAGGGAGGGAGAGAGGACAGGTGTAAGGGAGGGAGAGAGGACCGGTGTAAGGGAGGGAGAGAGGACAGGTGTAAGGGAGGGAGAGAGGACAGGTGTAAGGGAGGGAGAGAGGACAGGTGTAAGGGAGGGAGAGAGGACAGGTGTAAGGGAGGGAGAGAGGACAGGTGTAAGGGAGGGAGAGAGGACAGGTGTAAGGGAGGGAGAGAGGACAGGTGTAAGGGAGGGAGAGAGGACAGGTGTAAGGGAGGGAGAGAGGACAGGTGTAAGGGAGGGAGAGAGGACCGGTGTAAGGGAGGGAGAGAGGACAGGTGTAAGGGAGGGAGAGAGGACAGGTGTAAGGGAGGGAGAGAGGACAGGTGTAAGGGAGGGAGAGAGGACAGGTGTAAGGGAGGGAGAGAGGACAGGTGTAAGGGAGGGAGAGAGGACAGGTGTAAGGGAGGGAGAGAGGACAGGTGTAAGGGAGGGAGAGAGGACAGGTGTAAGGGAGGGAGAGAGGACAGGTGTAAGGGAGGGAGAGAGGACAGGTGTAAGGGAGGGAGAGAGGACAGGTGTAAGGGAGGGAGAGAGGACAGGTGTAAGGGAGGGAGAGAGGACAGGTGTAAGGGAGGGAGATAAAAGAAAAGGTGAGGTAAGGAGTGAGAGAGGAGATGCAAGGTGCACCCCCTGTGGTAATGGCCCTGCCCTGACACAAACAGCAGTGAGAGAGGAGATGCAAGGTGCACCCCCTGTGGTAATGGCCCTGCCCTGACACAGACAGGAGTGAGAGAGGAGATGCAAGGTGCACCCCCTGTGGTAATGGCCCTGCCCTGACACAAACAGCAGTGAGAGAGGAGATGCAAGGTGCACCCCCTGTGGTAATGGCCCTGCCCTGACACAAACAGCAGTGAGAGAGGAGATGCAAGGTGCACCCCCTGTGGTAATGGCCCTGCCCTGACACAGACAGGAGTGAGAGAGGAGATGCAAGGTGCACCCCCTGTGGTAATGGCCCTGCCCTGACACAGACAGGAGTGAGAGAGGAGATGCAAGGTGCACCCCCTGTGGTAATGGCCCTGCCCTGACACAGACAGGAGTGAGAGAGGAGATGCAAGGTGCACCCCCTGAGGTAATGGCCCTGCCCTGACACAAACAGGAGTGAGAGAGGAGATGCAAGGTGCACCCCCTGTGGTAATGGCCCTGCCCTGACACAGACAGGAGTGAGAGAGGAGATGCAAGGTGCACCCCCTGTGGTAATGGCCCTGCCCTGACACAGACAGGAGTGAGAGAGGAGATGCAAGGTGCACCCCCTGAGGTAATGGCCCTGCCCTGACACAAACAGCAGTGAGAGAGGAGATGCAAGGTGCACCCCCTGTGGTAATGGCCCTGCCCTGACACAGACAGGAGTGAGAGAGGAGATGCAAGGTGCACCCCCTGTGGTAATGGCCCTGCCCTGACACAGACAGGAGTGAGAGAGGAGATGCAAGGTGCACCCCCTGAGGTAATGGCCCTGCCCTGACACAAACAGGAGTGAGAGAGGAGATGCAAGGTGCACCCCCTGTGGTAATGGCCCTGCCCTGACACAGACAGGAGTGAGAGAGGAGATGCAAGGTGCACCCCCTGTGGTAATGGCCCTGCCCTGACACAAACAGGAGTGAGAGAGGAGATGCAAGGAGCACCCCCTGTGGTAATGGCCCTGCCCTGACACAGACAGGAGTGAGAGAGGAGATGCAAGGTGCACCCCCTGTGGTAATGGCCCTGCCCTGACACAAACAGCAGTGAGAGAGGAGATGCAAGGTGCACCCCCTGTGGTAATGGCCCTGCCCTGACACAAACAGCAGTGAGAGAGGAGATGCAAGGTGCACCCCCTGTGGTAATGGCCCTGCCCTGACACAAACAGCAGTGAGAGAGGAGATGCAAGGTGCACCCCCTGTGGTAATGGCCCTGCCCTGACACAGACAGGAGTGAGAGAGGAGATGCAAGGTGCACCCCCTGTGGTAATGGCCCTGCCCTGACACAAACAGCAGTGAGAGAGGAGATGCAAGGTGCACCCCCTGTGGTAATGGCCCTGCCCTGACACAAACAGCAGTGAGAGAGGAGATGCAAGGAGCACCCCCTGTGGTAATGGCCCTGCCCTGACACAAACAGCAGTGAGAGAGGAGATGCAAGGTGCACCCCCTGTGGTAATGGCCCTGCCCTGACACAAACAGCAGTGAGAGAGGAGATGCAAGGTGCACCCCCTGTGGTAATGGCCCTGCCCTGACACAAACAGGAGTGAGAGAGGAGATGCAAGGAGCACCCCCTGTGGTAATGGCCCTGCCCAGACACAAACAGCAGTGAGAGAGGAGATGCAAGGTGCACCCCCTGTGGTAATGGCCCTGCCCTGACACAAACAGCAGTGAGAGAGGAGATGCAAGGTGCACCCCCTGTGGTAATGGCCCTGCCCTGACACAAACAGGAGTGAGAGAGGAGATGCAAGGTGCACCCCCTGTGGTAATGGCCCTGCCCTGACACAGACAGGAGTGAGAGAGGAGATGCAAGGTGCACCCCCTGTGGTAATGGCCCTGCCCTGACACAAACAGGAGTGAGAGAGGAGATGCAAGGAGCACCCCCTGTGGTAATGGCCCTGCCCTGACACAGACAGGAGTGAGAGAGGAGATGCAATGTGCACCCCCCTGTGGTAATGGCCCTGCCCTGACACAAACAGCAGTGAGAGAGGAGATGCAAGGAGCACCCCCTGTGGTAATGGCCCTGCCCTGACACAAACAGCAGTGAGAGAGGAGATGCAAGGTGCACCCCCTGTGGTAATGGCCCTGCCCTGACACAAACAGCAGTGAGAGAGGAGATGCAAGGTGCACCCCCTGTGGTAATGGCCCTGCCCTGACACAAACAGGAGTGAGAG